>NC_090331.1:90126741-90294223 GCF_035084215.1 Heptranchias perlo | reverse complement strand
TGGCAGGAGTGAGAGAGGGGAGGGGGCAGGGAGAGAGAGAGGGGAGGGGGCAGGAGAGAGAGAGGGGAGGGGCAGGAGAGAGAGAGGGGAGGGGGCCAGTGGGGGAGAGAGAGAGGGGAGGGGGCAGTGGGGGAGAGAGAGAGGGGAGGGGGCAGTGGGGAGAGAGAGAGGGGAGGGGGCAGTGGGGGAGAGAGAGAGGGGAGGGGGCAGTGGGGGAGAGAGAGAGGGAGGGGGAGGGGGGAGAGAGAGAGGGGAGGGGGCAGTGGGGGAGAGATGAGAGGGGAGGGGGCAGTGGGGGAGAGAGAGAGGGGAGGGGGCAGTGGGGAGAGAGAGAGGGGAGGGGGCAGTGGGGGAGAGAGAGAGGGGAGGGGCAGGGAGTGAGAGAGGGAGGGGGCAGGGAGAGAGAGAGGGGAGGGGGCAGGGAGAGAGAGAGGGGAGGGGGCAGGGGGAGAGAGAGGAGGGGGCAGGGGAGAGAGAGAAAGGAGAGGGGGCAGGGGGAGAGAGAGGGAGGGGGCAGGGGAGAGAGAGAGGGGAGGGGGCAGGAGAGAGAGAGGGGAGGGGGCAGGGAGAGAGAGAGGGGAGGGGGCAGGAGAGAGAGAGGGGAGGGGGCAGGGGGAGAGAGAGGGAGGGGGCTGGGGGAGAGAGAGAGGAGAGGGGGCAGGGGGAGAGAGAGGGAGGGTGCAGGGAGAGAGAGAGAGAGAGAGGAGGGAGTGGCAGGCCATGAGGGAAGGAGACAGCGAGGAGGAGGGATGGAGGAAGCGAGAGAAGGGGGCATGTGGAGATGGAGAGGAGGGGGCATTGAGGGAGAGAGAGGAGAGGCGAGGCAAGGGGGGGAGAGAGAGAGAGAGAGGAGGAGGAGGAGGCGGCAGGGAGGGAGAGGAGGGGCGGAGGGAGAAGCGGGAGGGGACGGGGCAGGGCAGAGAGAAAAAGAGAAAGGGAGGGGTGGGCAGAGGCTCAGAAAATGAGAGGAGTCGGAATCCAGAGATGGGAGGTGGGGTGAATAGAGAGGGAGAAAAGTAAAGGGAAACGGACTTAGAGATTGAGAAAAATGAAATGGGAGATCATAATTTATATATTATACATTCTTCAATCGTTAATGTAAAAAATTCTATGTATTAAATAAATATATATTTTTTTGTTCATTAAAAGAAAAGGGTTGAATAAGAAAGGGCCGTAGATGCAGAGAGACGTGAGAAAATGAGAAGTCAGGGATTATACCGTACAGGTCTTCCAGTCAACCAGGAGGATCCCATATCAACTGTTCGTGGCTGCTGAATGTGCAGACACGGGTGATCTGGGATGGTCCTCAGTCACTTGTAAGGTGATTAGAGGGCTGGCTCACTATAATCTGGAGCAAGAACAGCTTGTTATATCCCTTTTTTTTTGCATGAACCTGATAAGCTTCCGATGCACCTTCTGTAAATGAAAGTTACGTGTTTGAGGCTTTAAAATGGGCAGGTGTTGGTCACTGTTTTCAATGGGGGTCTTTCTTTGTCTGGTGGGCAGGGTGGTACTATCATTGGCAGCGCCCGGTGCAAGGCATTCCGCACCCGTGAAGGTCGCCTGACAGCAGCTTACAACCTGGTCGAGCATGGTATCAACAACCTGTGCGTGATCGGGGGAGACGGCAGTCTAACTGGGGCCAACATCTTCCGGGCAGAGTGGAGTGACCTGCTGGCTAGTCTTGTTGAACAGGGTATGTGCCTTAATGTTTCAATGTACTCCTCCCGTAAGCACCTGCAAAATATATATCGGAATGAAAGTATAATTTTAAAAAAAGATACACGGTTAATGTTTTAACGAGCATTATGTCATTTTTAGGGAATCAAATTATCTGCACCAATGCCTAGTCAATAATGACACCATCCCATGTAGCAATAATGAGGGAGAGGGGGAAATCAGAACTTTTGATGTATATAAACATGTATTGCATAGAATTTACACCATAGAAACAGGCCATTCGGCCCAACTGGTCTATGCCGGTGTTTATGCTCCACACAAGCCTCCTCCCACCTTACTTCATCTCTCCCTGTCAACATACCCTATTCCTTTCTCTCTCATGTGTTTATCTAGCTTCCCCTTAAATGTATCTATGCTATTCACCTCAACCACTCCATGTGGCAGTGAGTTCCACATTCTCACCACTCTCTGAGTGAAGAGAAATTAAAACGTATCTATAAGAGTACACCTGAGATGTCCTGTCAAAATAATGTTCTTAACTCCCACTAGTCGGTGAAAACACCTAGCACTGAACCTTGTAACCCACAAGGTCACAGGGTCTATTCCCAGTCTGTGCTGAGTTAGCTGTTTGGAGCCAGGGTAGCAGTTGAGGCACTACAGTTACTCTCAGGGCCTTGGGGCTAGGATTCCTGCTCCTGATCACCATTCACCGACCTTGCTGAAAAGTTACAGCACCACAACAGGCCGTTTGGCTCATCAACTCTGTGCTGGAGTTTTTCTCCACATGAGCAACCTAATCTAATTCCCACTCTCCTCGCTCCTCAAACCCTTTTGATTATTCCTGTTTCTCAAGCAAGCATCTTAATTTTATTTTATAATAATTCAACGACTCTGTTTCAACCACGGTTTGTGGCAGAGAATGTCACGTGTCGGGTGAGGACAGGATTGGGCTTGGGTGTGATGGCCTCCACAGTCGAACATCCTACTGGTGCTCACTGTTTAGGCTCACACGTGAAGAATGAGCTCTTGGGTGAGGTGCCTTAGGGTGACCCTTGGAACTGTGCCCAGCAAAGTGTCAGTGCCTTCAGGGGAGATAGGAGGGAGGGGGAAGAACTTTCCCCACCCTCCCCGTATCTTTCCCCACCCTCCCCGTATCTTTCTGGGTTGTGCTAGCATGAGATGAAATGCCCTGAATGCTGCCTGCTCCCAGCAGCAGGAGTGGAGGAACCTGAAACCAAGGACGTCCAGCATTGTTCTGGAAGGACAGGATTAAAAGACAGCTGTCTGAGAACGGCTATGTGTTGTTAAGAGGCCTGAAAGGGGAGGGAGTGGAAGTACTGGGAGAAATAATTGATTCCAAGACATGAAATAAAATGTTTTGGTGGAGAGGGAAATGTGCGATTGAAGTCAAGTTAATACCTCCCACCACCTTATGCCAATAGGTCGTCTCCCACTATTGTTTTGCTTTTCTATCAATTCTCTCCGCTCCCTTTCTGGGGTACGGTCAGCACTCAGGTACCTGCTTCAAGTGACAAGTGAGTCTTGACAGGCATCACAACCGAGCTCAATCCTGTCCCGACTTCTCCACACATACATTTCAGCAGGGGTCGCAGGAAGGATGTTATCTACCCTTTTATTTTCACAAAAAATATGCTGTGTTGAACTAGCTAAGAGCCGCGGGGGTCTTGTCCTGCTGATTGAAGAACCTGTGCTGCGTTGAATAAACAGGAACATCTGCTGTTACAGTCAATAATCCTTACCCTGCTGAATAAACAGCAACTCCATATAGTTACACTGTAAGTAACCCTTACTCTGCTGAATAAACAGCGACTCCTGCAGTTACACTGTGAGTAATTCTTATCCTGCTTAATAACCAGGAACTCCAAATGGTTATTCGACTATACCCCGTTGGATAAACATTTAAGATGATAATACTCGCATATTTCCTGTTTGTCGTTCAGGTAAAATCAACGAAGAAGTTGCCCAGCAGTTCTCCCACCTGAACATTGTTGGGATGGTGGGATCGATTGACAATGACTTCTGTGGGACAGATATGACTATTGGTACAGACTCCGCCCTGCACAGGATCATGGAGGTGATTGATGCCATAACAACTACAGCGCAGAGGTATGTCTAGACAGCAAAGCCGTGAACAGCCTCGGTCCTAGTCAGCGAGAAGACACCTTAGAACAGTTAAATGCTACAAAACGTGTCACTGACTTTATTGCAGCTCAACTGTGTGTGCATGTGTGCGCGCATATACCAGAAGCCCAAATGAGAGATGATGCAACATAGAAAGACCAAAGATCTCCCAGCAATGTGCAGAAGAAAGAGCTTGCATTTATATAGCTCCTTATCATACCCTTAGCCCCTCCCTCCCCAAATACTTTATAACCGATGGATTACCTCTGAAGTGCAGTCACTTGTTTTTTAGTAAATTGCGCAGAGCAAAAACCCACAAACAGCAAATGAATGACCAGGTAGCATGTTGGTTGAGGGAGGAATGTTGGCCAGGATAGTGGGAGAACTCCCTGCTCCTCCAAATAGTGATGTGGGATATTAAACTTCCATTTAAACCGGGTTTAACACCTCATCTGACAAGGAGCACTTCTTCAGTACTGCACTGAAGCGTTAGCCCAGACTACGGACTTAAGTCCAGGAGCGGGGCTTGAACCCATGACCCTCTGGCTCATTGACGGGAATGCTACCAACTGAGCCAAGCGGTTCGTTAATGCAGTGGATTAATTCCTTACTGGTAAACCTCTCGTATGCAGCCTTCAAGCATAACTACTGCCTCCCCATCTCACACAGACCAGGAATCAATCCGAGGTCTTTCTGGTTTGTACGACTTAGTGCCCTTACCTACTAAGCCATTGGCTTTGCAGTTTTTTAAAATGTCTTTAGTTAGACAGGATGCCTTTGTTTCAAGTAATTGATTGAATCACCAAAACTTTCACCATACTTACGATGAAAGGGCAGTAAGGAAATGTTCTCTGAGACTGCTTTTAACGGCAACGATGCCCCTTTAAGGAGGGCTGTCTGGTCTCTAGTATCACATAACCAGGTGACCTAGGCCCCCTTTAAGAAAGATAATATGTTCTCGGGCCTCTTTTATGAGCCTGTGCACTTGTTGGACCTGGGCCAATGTTATTAATGAGCCGGAAGGCATTGAACTGATAACTATGTCAAAATGCCAGCAATTGGAGCAAGAAGAACGATGGCCCTGAATCAGCTGCTGTAAACCACAGTATCCCACACTCCATTTCCTTCGGACAAAAGGCTCCACTAAAGAAATGTAGCAAAACCCGCGTCCCCTGTAATTGGCGAACACCGAACCGTTGTGACAACCAGGGGTCTGCACCACCAGCTGCTGGACTCCTCGTCTCCAGTCCAGTTAGAAATGAAATAAAAGGACTCCAGTCCCTTTACTGGTGACCCTGTCATTCCGGCTGCAATACCCACGGTGCTCTCTCTGCTGCTGGCACCTACCTGTGTATAGTGGGTAAATTTTGTGTCTTTGTGCAATGCCCCAAGTTTAAAATTCTCATTCTTGTGTTCAAATCCCTCCATGGCCTCGCCTCTCCCTATCTCTCTAACCTCCTCCTGCCCTACATCCCTCCAAGAACTCTGTGTTCCTCCAACTCTGGTCTCTTGTGCATCCCCCACTCCCTTCACCCCACCATTGCCGGCCGTGCCTTCAGCTGTCTAGGCTCTTAAGCTCTGGAATTCTCTCCCTAAACCGCTCTGACTACCACTCTCTCCTCCTTTAAGACACTGCTTAAAATTTATCTCTTTGACCAAGCTTTTGGTCACCTGTCCTAATATCTCCTTAGGTAGCTTGGTGTCAAATTTTGTCGGATAATGTTCCTGTGTAGCAGCTTGGGACATTTTACTTTGTTAAAGGTGCTGTATCAATGTAAGCTGTTGTTGTGGATCCTGAGAGCTGTCATCACAAGCAGTGCGAGGATGTGACCCTTGCAAGGGTACACTCATCGATCACGAGGCTTTCTTTGAGATCTCTCCTAACCAAGTCACCATTTGAAGTGTCTTTAGATTGGGACTTTTGTGTGTGTGAAGTCTCAAACTCAATTATTGGACCCGCACCTTTAGGACAACACATTGTGTATGGGCTACAAAACTGCTCACCTCAACAAAAATTAATCCAATTTATTATACCCTTAACAGAACACATCTTCTGATATTGCATAAAATAAACCTTATCAAACAGCCACCACTACAACGCTCCTATACATTGTTTTATCACTCATTTTATAATATTTCTGTCTCACTGGAGAAGGAAGCCTAGCCCAGCTAGCCATCAGCCTTTATCAGTGATAATAAACTGATAATTAAGAAACAATAGCAGAAATTACTTTTTTTTAAAAAACTATGCAGATCAGGTATGGAAAGAATGTACTTTGTTGAAATGAAAGCCAGTTAAATGCTGTCTGTCGTGAATAGCAGCAGTCTCTGTGGGTTTGAAGGGCATTGTGACCCTTGGTGTTTATCCAACCTTTACACCCAAGTTATAAAGCCTTGTTAGTTCAACTACGTATATATAGCTAGTTTCCATAGCAACATTGATTGATCACACTTCTGGTCTTACTACTGCTGTTTGCCTTTTTAAGTAATTTGTTAGATCTACCCCCTCTTTTTTCTCTCTCTCCTGAAGTGTTCCATTTTGTTTGTTATTGTAGAGGATTGTTCAATAAAGAATGAAAAAACTTACATTTATATAGGGCCTTTCACAACCTCAGGACATCTCAAAGTGCTTTACAGCCAATGAAGTACTTTTGAAGTGTAGTCCCTGTTATAATGTAGGAAATGCAGCAGCCAATTTGCGCACAGCAAGGTCCCACAAACAGCAATGAGATCATGACCAGATAATTTTAGTGATGTTGGCTTAGGGATAAATATTGTCCAGGACACTGGGGAGAATTCCCCTGATCTTCTTCGAAATAGTGCCATGGGATCTTTTATGTCAGCCTGAGAGGGCAGACTTGGTTTAACGTCTCATCCAAAAGACATTAAAGAGCCAGTCTAGATTATGTGCTGAAGTCTCTGGAGTCAGACTTGAACCTATAACATTCTGACTCAGAGGTGAGATATAGTTTGCCAACCAGATTCTTATCACAGCTGATTGGATACATTGCTTCCCAACAGAAGGTGACAGTAAGGTTAACGATTAAACCTTTATATTCCGTTTTTAAAAAGTATTATACGGGCCCCAGCTAAGACATCCCAGCCAAGCCCACGCACGCAACATCAGAAGTGAACTCTGGTTTATCGGGTTGAAGATTGTGGGTGCAACCAATCTATGGCAGTGCGAGGACCTGCCATATAGCAGCGGGTTGAGGTTAATTGGATTAATTTTCATTGACATGAGCAGTTTTTGCAGCCCATACACAATATGTTGCCCTAAAGGTGCAGGGTCCAATAATCGAGTTCAAGGCTTCATACACTAAAGTCCCAATCTAAAAAGACACTTAAAATGGCGACTGGGGTGGGGGTGGGGGGTGGAGATCTCAAAGAAAGCCCCATGATTTCTTTGCTCGTTCTACGAGTTCAAATTTAACCAGTTATCTAAACCGCTGAGGCTTCTCTTGACAAAGTACTTTCTTTTTGAGCCTCAAGCTAAACTATCAGGGTAAATTTTTCCTCACCCCATTTCCCAATGGTTGCTTGATGAAGAGAGATATTAAAGGGTATGGGGAGCAAGCAGCAGATTAGGTGACGTGTGAATAAAAGAATATTGGCGCGTCTTGATAGAATGGCCAGTTTTTGCGCTGTGATATCCTAAGAGCTGAGGACCCAAAAGGGTGGGGAGAAACAGTGAAGCTCAAGAGTGCCATTGCAAGGTTGATATTGGGTTGGGGGGGACGGCGAGAGAGATTTAGAGGTAAAGATTTGGTTATGGCTCGTTTTCTGGCACATAACCAGTGGCGTGCCACCAACACGTGCCTGAACCGGGAGACCCAAGGCTGGCCTAAAATTGGACTGTGGGCCTCATGGGTGAGCTACTGGTGCCTGTCGCCCGTTTTACCTAGATGAATTTCAGGACACTTTCCCCGAAGGCAGCTTGCTCTTCTGCCTGAAATTTTTTTTTTTTAAAGTTTGCCAAACTCTTTTTTTCATGAAAGTGGCCTTTAAACTTAGACAGACTGTCAGTACAACATTGAAGCTTCGTCAACCACAAACTCTCGAATGTTTTCAATGTGTCTGTGTAAAGAAAACACAGGGTCGGCAGACAAAGCAAGGGTGAGAGGCAGGAATTTTGAGCTTTCGTTGGGACTGAGAACTGACCTTTGTCTTTCCTTTGGGATAAAATGGAAAAAATAGAAAGTTTCCTTGGTCTGATGTTGAGACCCTAATCCAATTTTATGTTTTGTTGTAATATCATGTTTGCTTTAATCTGAGCCTGAGTGAATGGTTGGCCATGTTAATGATCACTGTCTGCCCGTGAGTGTCCTTTCTGCAGTTAGACAGTGATACACGCACTTTGACTGTTTTGTCGTACAGAAAAAGTAAATCCAGAAACTTAATTGCAATTAATTCCAGAACACCGTTAGTTCTGAGTCGGGCAGTGGAAACCAAATACTGGAATAATTTGAGAAACAGTCGCATTCTGTGATCAGGGAACTGCAGGCTTGCCCTGGATGTTCGTGATCCATATTCACCATGTGATCCAACCCATCACACACATCCAGGTCTGGATAGAGCTCCTCTATGTTACAATGTCATGCACTTCCAGGTCTGGCACAGCAATGGTTAGACACAGAGTAACGCTTGCTATGCAGTGTGCCTTAGTGTCCCAGCCTCAAAACAGCTCCCCGGCGATGCCAGTGTTTCTTAAAAAAAATTAATTCTGGGGATGTGGGCGTTTCTGGGAAGGCCGGCATTTATTGTCCATCCCCTAGTTGCCCCTTACTGAGTTCCTCGCTAGGCCACTTCTGCGGGCAGTTAAGAGTCAACCACACTGGTGTGGGACTGGAATCACCTATAGGCCAGACCAGGCAAGGATGGCAGGTTTCCTTCCCTAAGGGTTGGGTTTTTACAACAATCCTACAGCTTCGTGGCCACTTTTACTGATAACAGCTTTTTATTTTCAGATTTTAAAAACTGAATTCAAATTCTCAAACTGCCGTGGCAGGATTTAAACTCTCATTCTCTGGATTATCAGTGCAGGCCTCTGGATTACTAGCCTAGCAACATAAGCACTACACCACTGTACCCATTCTGACACATCCATTCCCACCCCAGCCACGCTTGTGGTTTGACTGCGTGTACGGGCATTGCCAATTACGTGCTGAATTATGGCCATGTTTTTCCTGAAAGCTCATACCCATTAACTCAGTTGAGACTGTGCAAACCGTTTCACTCTGGACTCTTACATCTGAGAGAAGAAGTTTGATAGGCTTGGGCTGGGTTCAAACTGAGATCTCGGCTGGTAAATCAACCTTTGACCTTGTAATAATCTGCCTCTTTTCACTCCGCAGTCACCAGCGAACCTTTGTGCTTGAAGTCATGGGCAGGCATTGTGGGTAAGTCGCAGATTCCCATGACATTCAAACTCTTAACCTTTTAAAACTAATAATTTAAAAATACTAAAGTTTGTTACGTAACATTTTTGGAAGGAAAGGAAAGGACTTGCTTTATATAGCGCCTTTCACAACTTCAGGCTGTTCCAAAGCGCTTTGCAGCCTGTGAAGTACTTTTGAAGTGTAGTCACTGTTGTAACATAGGAAACTCAGCAGCCAATTTGCGCACAGCAAGATCCCACAAACACCAATGAGATAATGACCAGATAATCTGTTCTTTAGTGATGTTGGTTGAGGGATAAATATTGGCCAGGACACTGGGGAGAACTCCCTTGCTCTTCTTTGAACAGTGCCCTGGGATCTTTTACGTCCGCCTAAGTGGGTAAACGGGGCCTTGGTTTAACATCTCATCCAAAAGTGCTGCACTGTCAGCGCCTTTGACAGTGCAGCACTCCCTCAGTTCTGCACTGCAAGTTTCAGTCTGGATTTTGTACTCAAGTCTTTTGAGTGAGACTTGAACCCACAACTTTCTGACTCAGAGGTGAGAGTGCTACCCATTGAGCCAAGACTGGTATCATTGCAAGTTATAGAATCATAGAAGTTACAACATGGAAACAGGCCCTTCGGCCCAACATGTCCATGTCGCCCAGTTTATACCACTAAGCTAGTCCCAATTGCCTGCACTTGGCCCATATCCCTCGATACCCATCTTCCCCATGTAACTGTCCAAATGCTTTTTAAAAGACAAAATTGTACCCGCCTCTACTACTGCCTCTGGCAGCTCGTTCCAGACACTCACCACCCTTTGAGTGAAAAAATTGCCCCTCTGGATCCTTTTGTATCCCTCCCCTCTCACCTTAAATCTGTGCCCCCTCGTTATAGGCTCCCCTACCTTTGGGAAAAGATTTTGACTATCGACCTTATCTATGCCCCTCATTATTTTATAGACTTCTATAAGATCACCCCTTAACCTCCTACTCTCCAGGGAATAAAGTCCCAGTCTGTCTAACCTCTCCCTGTAAGTCAAACCATCAAGTCCCGGTAGCATCCTAGTAAATCTTTTCTGCACTCTTTCTAGTTTAATAATATCCTTTCTATAATAGGGTGACCAGAACTGTACACAGTACTCCAAGTGTGGCCTCACCAATGCCCTGTACAACTTCAACAAGACATCCCAACTCCTGCATTCAATGTTCTGACCAATGAAACCAAGCATGCTGAATGCCTTCTTCACCACCCTATCCACCTGTGACTCCACTTTCAAGGAGCTATGAACCTGTACTCCTAGATCTCTTTGTTCTATAACTCTCCCCAACGCCCTACCATTAACGGAGTAGGTCCTGGCCCGATTCGATCTACCAAAATGCATCACCTCACATTTATCTAAATTAAACTCCATCTGCCATTCATCGGCCCACTGGCATTATATATTTGGAATCTATAGTGTGGGCACTGCAGCTGTCTCTTGAGCTTTAACACAGCAGCACATCCATGTGCCAATGAAGCTGACAGTAATGCTTCTGGTCCTTTAAGATAAGAAAGCACAGAAAGAGGAAAGGCCACTTGCACAGACCATGTTGATTCTGCTCTATTTGGTTTAATCTCCTGGGGAAAGATTCTGCCTGTTTGACCCTAGGCCCCCCCCACACCCTCCCATAAGTCAAGTAACCTCCAGAATGCCAGCTAACCATACCCCTATGTTGCATGACCATGACTCTGAACAGGAACTAGTGCGCCAGTGTGGTGCTGCTCACGTTGGTGTTGCAGAGTACAGGAAGAGCACTGTTCTATGGACACCAGCAGCCCTCCTGTATCTTCCTCCAAGTGACCATCCTTCATCTGCGAACCTAACCTGCCCATCGGGAAACTGAAGTGATCGAGTGCAATGCTGGCTTTACACCCTACCCAATTTTACTCTCCATTGAAGTCATTGGATGTAAAACCAGCATTCCACCCGATCCCGTGGGATTCCCGCCCAGTGAGTTAGGTTAAAATTACCCCCGAGTGTCAGCAGATTATTCAACTGTGGGTGGCATCCATATGCACGCCCTTCCAGCAGGGGTGGTTGGTTAACGATCGGAGTGGGGGGGTAAACCTTGGCTGATCTATTTCTTTTCCCCAGCTCTTGGGCACTGAGGCCAATTAGAGAGCACCCATCACTGTTCCAACTGAGATTAGCTAATTTTGCACATACTGGGGATCATAGGACCAGGAGTAGGCTATTTAGCCCCTCAAGCCTGTTCTGTCATTCAGTGAGATCATGGCTGATCTATGACCTATCTCCATATACCCACCTTAGCCCCATATCCCTTGACACCTTTGGTTAACAAAAATCTGTCAATCTCATATTTAAAATTAACGATTGAGCTAGTATCAATTGCCGTTTGCGGAAGAGAGTTCGAAACTTCTACCACCCTTTGCGTGTAGAAGTGTTTCCTAACTTCACTCCTGAAAGTTCTGGCTCTAATTTTCAGGCTATGTCCCCTAGTCCTAGACACCCCAACCAGCGGAAATAGTTTCTCTCTATCTACCCTATCGGTTCCCCTTAATATCTTGAAAACTTCGATCAAATAATCCTTTAATCTTCAAAATTCCAAGGAATACAACCCTAGTTTGTGTAATCTCTCCTCGTAATTTAACCCTTGGAGTCCGGGTATCATTCTAGTAAATCTACGCTGCACTCCCTCCAAGACCAATATATCCTTCCTACGGTGTGGCGCCCAGAACTGAACACAGTACTCCAGGTGTGGTCCAACCAGGGTTTTGTATAGCTGCAGCATAACTTCTACCCCCTTGTATTCTAGTCCTCTAGATATAAAGGCCAGCATTCCATTAGCCTTTTAATTATTTTATGAACTTACCATGACATTTTAATGATCTACATCCATGGACCCCTAAGTCTCATTGGACCTCCACTGTTTCGAGCTTTTCACCATTTATTTTTAGGTCCAAAATGGATGATTTGCCACAGTTTTGCCCATTCACTTAATCTATTAATATCTCTCTGTAATTTTATCCTTCCATCTACACTGCTTACAATACTGCCTATCTTTGTGTCTTCGGCAAACTTGGACAGGTGGCTCTCTATCCCGTAATCTAAGTCGTTAATAAATACAGTGAATAGTTGAGGCTCCATCACAGATCCCTGTGGGACACCACTAGTCACATCCTGCCTATTTGAGTGCCTGCCCATTATCCCTATTCTGTTTCCTGCCGCTCAGTGAATTTCCTAACCAGGTCAGTAATTTGCTCTCAATTCCACTTGAGCTAACAGTCTCTTAAGAGGGACTTTATCGAATGCCTTCTGGAAATCCATATAAATAACAGCCATAGAAATTCCCCTGTCCAGTACTTTAGTCATCAGGTTTGTCAGGCATGACCTACTCTTTACAAATCTATGCTGGCTGTCTCTGATCAGCTGAAAGTTTTCAAGGTGTTCAGTCATTCTATCCTTAATTATAGACTCTAGTAACTTCCCGACAACAGGTGTTGGGCTAACTGGTCTATAATTCCCTGGTTTCCCTCTCATCTTTCTTAAATAGCAGAGTGACATGTACAATTTTCCAATCTAAAGGAACGATTCCTGAATCGAGAGAACTTTGGAAGATTATAGCTGGGATCTTCTGGTCTATATGGCTTAATGATATACCTGGCAGTGCCTTTACTCAATAGACTGTTGAAGGGGCTTCTCTAACCTCTCATGGTACTACGATGTGCTTACTTAACTGATATGAGGCGCAACAGCAGTTGGTACTCTATAATTGGCCTCACTATGGAAAATGGATAGAACCAGTGACCTAATAGAGCTCTTCAAAATTATGAAAGGGTTTGATAGGGTAGATGTAGAGAAAATGTTCCTGCTTGTGGGAGAATCCAAAACTAGGGGCCACAATCACTAATAAATCTAATAAGGAATTCAGGAGAAACTTCTTTACCCAGAGAGTGGTTAGAATGTGGAACTTGCTACCACATGGAGTGGTTTAGGTGGTAAAGGGGAAGCTGGATAAGTACATGAGGGAGAAAGGAGAAAGATATGCTGACACGAGTAGATGAAGTAGAGTGGGAGGGGGCTCGTGAGAAGCATAAACATATATATAAACTATAGACTAGTTGGGCCGAATGGCCTGTTTGCTGTAATTTCTATGTAACTACAGATAGTTTGTTCATTAGCAGTGGTTTCCCGTTACTTGTTGCCTTAGTAACCGATCTGGCTGTCTGTTTGTTCAGGTACTTGGCTCTGGTGTCTGCGTTGGCTTCTGGTGCAGACTGGCTCTTCATCCCTGAGGCCCCTCCAGAGGATGGCTGGGAGGATTTCATGTGCAAGAGACTTGGAGAGGTAAGGATTCTGGGGCCACTTTGACATTGGAAAGTCTCTTAAGTGTTACTGGTGAATTCTGCAGTTCCTAGCTCCAACCATCACACCAGCCAAATAAGAGAGCCAAAAACCCGATCAATTAACAGTCTACACAAACTAGCTCCAATCATTAATACATTGATTAGTTCGATTAACTATTTTTTAATTCATTCTCGGGATGTGGGCATCACTGGCAAGGCCAGCATTTGTTGTCCACCCTAGATGCCCCTTGCTAGGCCACTTCAGAGGGCAGTTAAGAGTCATGCGTGTTGGTGTGGGGCTGGAGGCACAAGTAGGCCGCACCAGGTAAGGACGGCAGGTTTCCTTCCCTTAAAGGACATTAGTGAATCACTTGAATTTTTACGACAATCCGACTGCTTCATATCAACTCTTATTTCCAGATATTTTAATTCAAATTCTCAAAGGCTGCCATGGTGGGGTTTGAACTCATGTTTTCTGGATTATTTCTTCAAGCCTCTGAATCACTAGTCCAGCATCATAACCACTATGTTGCCATACCCTAGTTTCTTCTAAGTTAAAATTTTTGCTCCCATCCCCTCTGTCCCCTGTCATATTCCTCTATTTTCTATTTGAGGTTTGATCCATGAGATCTAGTCCCAGGTCTCTGTCTGTAACCAGGATTCAGGGTGATTCACTCTAGCACATAATTTAGGCTGACACTCCAATGCAGCACTGAGGGAGTGCTGCAATGTCGGAGGTTCTGTCTTTTGGATGAGACATTAAATCGAGGTCCCGTCTGCCCTCTCAGATGGACGTTAAAGATCCCATTATGTGAAAAGCAGGGGAGTTCGCCCCGGTGTCCTGGCTATATAAATGCAAGTCGTTGATTTTTAAAAAAATTTCTGTCTGTCTTTGTGAGAGTGTAGCAAGCCTCTAGTTAGTTCCCTCTCCCTGATGCTGTAACTAAGTCTTGCTTTGTAGAAGCAACAGCGGAAGCAACATGCTATAGACAGAGCTAAGCGATTCCACAACCAACGGATCAGATCAAAGATCTGCAGTCCTGCCACATCCAGTCACTGAATGGTGGTGGACAATTAAACAACAAACGGGAGGAGGAGGCTCTGTAAACATCCCCATCCTCAATGATGGCAGAGTCCAGCAAGTGAGTGCAAAAGACAAGGCTGAAGCGTTTGCAACCATCTTCATCCAGAAGTGCCGAGTGGATGATTCATCTCGGCCTCCTCCCGAGATCCCCACCATCACAGAAGCCAGTCTTCAGCCAATTCGATTCACTCCACATGATATCAAGAAACGGCTGAGTGCACTGGATACAGCAAAGGCTATGGGCCCCGACAACATCCCAGCTGTAGTGCTGAAGACTTGTGCTCCAGAAGTAGCCACGCCTCTAGCCAAACTGTTCCAGTACAGCTACAACACTGGCATCTACCCAACAATGTGGAAAATTGCCCAGGTATGTCCTGTCCACAAAACAAAAGCAGGACAAATCCAATCCGGCCAATTACCGCCCCATCAGTCTACTCTCAATATCAGCAAAGTGATGGAAGGTGTCGTCGACAGTGCTATCAAGTGGCACTTACTCACCAATAACCTGCTCACCGATGCTCAGTTTGGGTTCCGCCAGGACCACTCGGCTCCAGACCTCATTACAGCCTTGGTCCAAACATGGACAAAAGAACTGAATTCCAGAGGTGAGGTGAGAGTAACTGCCCTTGACATCAAGGCAGCATTTGACCGAGTGTGGCACCAAGGAGCCCTAGTAAAATTGAAGTCAATGGGAATTGGGGAAAACTCTCCAGTGGCACAAAGAAAGATGGTGGTGGTTGTTGGAGGCCAAACCTCTCAGCCCCAGGACATTACTGCAGGAGTTCCTCAGGGCAGTGTCGTAGGCCCAACTATCCTCAGCTGCTTTATCAATGATCTTCCCTCCATCATCAGGTCAGAAATGGGGATGTTCGCTGATGATTGCACTGTGTTCAGTTCCATTCGCAACCCCTCAGATAATGAAGCAGTCTGTGCCCACATGCAGCAAGACCTGGACAACATCCAGGCTTGGGCTGATAAGTGGCAAGTAACATTCGTGCCAGACAAGTGCCAGGCAATGACCATCTCCAACAAGAGAGAATCTAACCACCTCCCCTTGACATTCAACGGCATTACCATCGCTGAATCCCCCACCATCAACATCCTGGGGGTCACCATTGACCAGAAACTTAACTTAACCAGAAACATAAATACTGTGGCTACAAGAGCAGGTCAGAGGCTGGGTATTCTGTGGCGAGTGACTCACCTCCTGACTCCCCAAAGCCTTTCCACCATCTACAAGGCACAAGTCAGGAGTGTGATAGAATACTCTCCACTTGCCTGGATGAGTGCAGCTCCAACAAAACTAAAGAAGCTCAACACCATCCAGGACAAAGCAGCCCACTTGATTGGCACCCCATCCACCACACTAAACATTCACTCCCTTCACCACCGGTGCACCGTGCCCGTAGTGTGTACCATCCACAGGATGCACTGCAGCAACTCGCCAAGACTTCTTTGACAGCACCTCCCAAACCTGCGACCTCTACCACCTAGAAGGACAAGGGCAGCAGGCACGTGGGAACAACACCACCTGCACGTTCCCCTCCAAGTCACACACCATCCCGACTTGGAAATATATCGCCGTTCCTTCATCGTCACTGGGTCAAAATCCTGGAACTCCCTTCTTAACAGCACTGTGGGAGAACCTTCGCTACACGGACTGCAGCGGTTCAAGAAGGCGGCTCACCACCACCTTCTCAAGGGCAATTAGGGATGGGCAATAAATGCTGGCCTTGCCAGCGACGCCCACTTCCCATGAACGAATAAAAAAAATCACAGATGAGAACCCATGTTTTCCCACCCACGTGGGTGCGATTTACTGCTCATGTCAACTTGCATCTACGTAGCGCCTTCAACGTAGACCACCATGGTGTTTCACAACAAGACGGGGGGAACCAGTTAGAAGAGGCGCCTCGAGGCTTGATGAAAGAGGTAGGCTTTGAAGAGACTTTTGAGGGTGGAAAGAGTGGTAGCAAGGGTGTTTGGGAATCATCTCCATCCTGCCTCAGCTTATCTGCTGCTGAAACCCTCAGCCATGCTTTCGTTACCTCTAGACTCAACTACTCTAATGCTGTCCTGGCCGGCCTCCCATCTTCCACCCTCCATAAACTTGAGCTTATCCAAAACTCTGCTGCCCGTATTGTAACTCACACCAAATCCTGTTCACCCCTGCGCTCGCTGACCTACTTTGGCTCCCGGTTTGGCGACGCCTCAATTTTAAAATTCTTATCCTCGTGTTCAAATCCCTACATGGCCTTGCTCCTCCCTATCTCTGTAACCTCCTCTAGCCCTACAACTCTGCGTTCCTCCGATTCTGGTCTCTTGTGCATCCCTACTTCCTTCGCCCCACCGTTGGCGGTGGTGCCTTCAGCTGTCTAGGCCCCAAGCTCTGGAATTCCCTCCCTATACCTCTCCATCTCCCCCTCTCTCTCCTCTTTCTCTCTTTCTTTCTTTCTCTCTCTCTCTCTCCCCTCCTTTAAGACGCTGCTTAAAACCCTCCGTTTTTATGAAACTTTTGCTCACCTGCCCTAATAATATCTCCTTACATGGCTCGGTGGCAAATTTTCTGTGATAGTGCTGCTGTGAAGTGCCTTGGGATGGCTTACTATGTTAAAGGTGCTATATAAATTCAAGTTATTGTTGTTAGGCAGGGAAATGCAGACTGAAGGCTGTGCCACTAATGGAGCGCAGGGATGGGAGATCCACGATAAACCAGAGTCAGAAGATCGGAGGGTGTCCTCTGAGATGTCGGCTGAAGGAGGTTACAGAGGCAAGGAGGGACTTCCCACTATGTATGTGGCGTCGGTCTCTACCTACCATTTGAAAAATTCCAAAACCCAGCTTGAAATCCCAAATCCCAAAGAATAAACCAAGAATTGGACCAGGTGAAACATTCGGTATTGCACCGGCATTGTGCTGTGCAACATAATGCATGCAATACAGGCAGAAAGATCCTTTAGCATCAAGCCCAGCTGCTAGTCACAGGTTTGCCCCCATAGGTTCATAACGGACCAAGCTGCACCCCACTGTGATACCATGATAATCTCACGCCTCCTGTTATTCAGCTGTAGCATCATTATTGAAGACCTGAATTACTCCTAATACCTATTTCATAGAATCATACAGCACAGAAAGAGGTCATTTGGCTCATCATGTCCCTGTGGCTTTTTCTAAGAGCTATCCAATTAGTCCCACTCCACTGCTCTTTCCCCATAGCCCTGCAAATCTTTCCTTTTCCAATTACCTTTTGAAAGTTACTGTTGAATCTGCTTCCACCATTTATACTTGTAAACAATTTTACAACATGTTCACCTGACGAAGGGGGGAAGCCTCCGAAAGCTTGTGAATTTAAAATAAAATTGCTGGACTATAACTTGGTGTTGTAAAATTGTTTACAATTGTCAACCCCAGTCCATCACCGGCATCTCCACATCATGACTACCATTTATACTAGTATAGCGATAGGAGTAGCCATCAGTAGCTTGGTGGGGGACATGGGATGATTAATGCTCTTTTTGTCATTGAAAAGTGGCTTCAGCAGAAGAGATTTCTTTTTAACTGACTCATACTTGGCCACTTGCAAAAAGTTGGTGGGCATGGATTGTGCTGTCCTGCAACATTGGTCAACTTTTAGAAACATTAGGTAATCCATTAGATTCTGCTTCTTATGCGTTGTACTGACACTCTTACAAAGGATAATAACTGTACTCGGACCCAACCTCAGGACTGTTGACAATACAGCCAACAAAGAAAAAGAAAGAACTTGCAATAATATAGCTCCATTCACGACCTCAGGACGTCCCAAAATGCTTTACAGCCAATGAAGTACTTTTTGAAGTGTAGTCACTATTGTAATGTAGGAAATGCGGCAGCAAATTTGCTCACAGCAAGGTCCCACAAACAGCAATGTGATAATGACCAGATAATCTGCTTTAGTGATGTTGGTTGAGGGATAAATATTGGCCAGGACTCCGGGGAGAACTCCCCTGCCCTTCTTCAAAATAGTGCCATGGGACCTTTTACGTCCACCTGTTAGGATAGACGGGGTTTACAGTCTCATCCAAATGACAGCACCTCTGACAGTGCAGCACTCCCGCAGTACTTCACTGGAATGTCAAGAACCCACGACCTTCTGACTCCGAGGCGAGAGTGCGACCCACTGAGCCGTGGCTGACACTTGCTAATTTCCAAGGCTGAATAACTGACCTAATGTGTCCTTTCTCCAGAGTCGCAGTAGAGGCTCCAGGCTGAACATTATCATCCTTGCGGAGGGAGCAATGGACAGGCATGGGAATGCTATCAGCTCCAACTATGTAAAAGACGTAAGTGTGGAAATATCAGCAGCACTGACATGGTATAAGGAAATAGACTAGTCCCAGGATGTGTTTCCATGTGCATGTGTCATTTTAATTACTAAACTTCAAAACTCAGACCAGAGCACAGCTGTTTGAGACAAGGGGCCAGTGATTTCTTATATAAGTCAGACAAGATGAAGAAGTCTGGGTCTCTGTGCTAATTGAGTTATTGATTCTTTGAAGGACAGTGGTATTTTATGTGTAAACCCCAGTCTGTAGCTATTTTATATGTAGGTTCCAGTTCATAGATATTTTGTATATAGGTTCCAGTTAATGGCAATCAGTCATAGAAATCATTTTCATTGCTGGAAAGTATGCAAACTTGCAGACTAATGCATTGCATCCTAAATGGCTGAATCATCAAGGGAGCTTTGTTCCAAGTTAAATCAGTTGTACATGTTTAAAAGCATTGACAATAGTGCAAGAATTGGGCAAGATGTGATTTCAATAGCTGTCCGGTGTCAAAAACCAACAGACCATTAGGTTACCAGGAGACCACTGTTTACACCTTAACTACTTAAGTGTTAGAAAGGGTTGCCTTTCAACTGAGAAGAATTTGATCATCAAAGAAAGTCCTCCATGCCCTGCTTCGGACTGTTGATATCATCAGATTTCACAAAAGCTGCTAAAAAGAGTCGAGCGTACTCGTCGTTTCTTAACTGTGTCTTTCTACATCGGTATAAATTATCTCGTAAATAAATCTAACTATTGGTTTTAGCCTGAATATAACAGCCTGACAGCGTTTACAGCCATTTAGAGTAGACTAGTAGGCGTGGTAGGCAGCCCACATTATCTGTGATGTTACATATCGCAGCTAAATGGTAATTTTTAGTCCCCATATGTATGCTGCCTCACTTACTACATCCCTACAGATGCAGCTTTCAGTTCAGAAAAGACTCAGTCTGCATACAGAAACAACCCTTTTTGCTATGAACACAACTTAAAAGTGTCGGGAGAAAGGCAGGATCATAACAAAGATGCAACGTCTGTCCCTTTGGTAGTAAGTTTCATGTGGAATACATAAGCCAAACGGACACTCTGAACATCCTTCAGAGCCCAGCAAGAACTAAAGAATCTGCAGTAAAGCAACAGAGTCATACCCCACCTAAGCTCATTTAATGTGAAAATTGTCCACACCGGCACAATGGTTGAATTTTGAACAGAGATCGGATTGCTTAATTGGACAAAGCTCACATTGAATTACGGTACTTTAAATACAAGGTAGCAAAATTCTGTGTATCACGAACCTTGCATCTTGAAAATACAGGGATTAGCACTGTGGACTCAGGAGGTTGACTTGGAACATTCCAGTTGGTCGCCGTTACACATTATTGCTGGGAAAAAAACAAACAAATAGAATGTTTCTCTGACACAACACAATGCTGAAATTTATATAAACAATTTGTGATCCTGAACTGAACGACGGGGCCTGATTTACACAGTCCCATCCCGTTAACACATAGGACCTGAGATTTACACTTTACACTTTAACCTGACTACCCGAACAAATTCACAAAGAGCGCGTGCAACTAACCCTGTTCTGAAGTGCAGGGAAACCTTTGCCTTTTTAAGGCAGCTGGTGAGTTTTTTTTCTTACCCATTCAAAACATACACACAAATTTCATATTAAAAATGCTTCACCAGGGAAAGGGCTCCCCCGTGTGCTATGTGTAGCAAAACCGTAAACCTGTTCGAGACATGATGCACCTATCTCTTCCCCCTTCCCCCTCCCTCCTGCCCCACTCCACTCCTATATTAACTGTATTTCAGTGAGTCTGAGGTGCATGATTTACTAAATGCCACTTTCTCTCTTTTCCCCAATTCTTGTCTCTTTGGTTCCTTCCCTCCCACCCTGTCTGATCTGTGTCTTCTGTTTTATTTTTCCTCACAGCTTGTTTCCAAACGCCTGGGATTTGACACGCGGGTCACGGTCCTGGGGCACGTGCAGCGAGGGGGGACGCCCTCCGCATTCGATCGAATTCTGGTAAGTACACGTGTTTACTCTGAGCCTCTATAAACGGCCCATCGGCACCTCCGCCATTGGACCTCCCTAAACAACTCACCGAGTAGCCGGGCCATGCCAACCACGACGTTCTACACTCCATTCCCCGTCTGTGCTGAGTTAGACCGTCTCGGGCTGGGCAGCAGCAATAGCTGTGCTACAGTTGACCTCGGGAACCATTGGTTAGAGAGGGGAAAGAACAGCCAGGATCCCTGTTCTCGATCGCTTACTGCTGTTGGAAAGTACAAATGGTTTCTGAGGGCAGGATCAGACTTGGCTGTGCTGCTCCCTGTGGCTGAATAGCTGGCTGATGCTCATGCATGAAAAATGGACACTTGTGAGAGATGCCCATGCAATCAATATTTTCAGGAGAGGGAAAGAAAACTAATGAAAGGGTGAAACAAGTGACATGGATGCCAACATTTGTGGCACTGCTACCCAGTGGCATGACATTTGCCATGGTCACGATCTAGAGACCCCAGGCTCATCGGGAGACCTGCACTGCAGTCTACTTAACTTAGTAAATTGTCAGCTAGACTTAGTTGGTAGCACTCCTGTGTACTGAGTCAGAAGGTCCAGGGTCATAGCACCCCCCCCCCCCTCCCCCTCCCCCCAGCACATAGTCTAGGCTGACACCGCAGTACACTATTGAGGGAGTGCTGCACTGTCGGAGGTGCTGTTCTCTGGATGAGACGTTAAACCGGAGCCCCGTCTGCCTCCATAGGTGGACATTAAGAAAAAATCCCACGGTACTTTTTCAAAGATAGGAGGGGCGTTCGCTTGATGCCTTGGCCAATATTCATCCCTCAGCCAAAGATCAGCAACACAGATTATTCACTCTTATGCTGTTTGTGGGACTTGCTGGGCATAAATTGGCTGCTGTGTTTGCCAACATAGCAACAGTGATTGCCTGTGAAGTTCCAGTAACGTACTCTGGGCCGCCCAGAGATGTGAAAGGCGCTCTGAAAATTCTAGCTTTTTTTGTGAATCGTCGGAATAACCAGACAGAAAGAAAGACTTGCATTCATATAGCGCCTTTCACGACCTCGGGATGTCCCAAAACGCCTTATAGCCAATGAAGTACTTTTGAAATGTCGCCACTGTTGCAGTGTAGGAAACACGGCAGCCAATTTGCGCACAGTAAGCTCCCACAAACAGCAATGCGATAAAGACCAGATAATCTGTTTTTAGCGATGTTGGTCGGGGGATAAATGTTGTCTAGGACACCGGGGAGAACTGCCCTGCTCTTCCTTGAAATTGTGCCGTGGGATCGTTTATCCCCACCTGAGAGGGCAGACGTGCCTTGGTTTAACGTCTCATCCAAAAGCTGGCACCTCCGACAGTTCAACTCTCCCTCTGCACTGCGCTGGGTGTGTCAGCCTGGATAATGTGCTCAAGTCTCGAGTGGGGCTTGAACCCATAACCTTCTGACTCAGTGTTACCAACTCTGACATGTCATGACATGAGGATTGAAAGTAAAATACAGGTCAAGTCAGTTAAATGAGATGTGAGTAAGCAAGATTATACTTTAAGGACCTGTTTAAAGTCATGTTTTATTGGTGACTTTAAAACCCAGTTCTTTTTTCCAGATGTTTTTCAGTTTTTATTTTTAGAGTCAAAAACTGCGAGGAAATCAAAAGAGGAAAATTGGAGCCAGAGTAAATTTAGGGAAAATCCCTTATTTTTTTTGAGCATCACTATAATGAAGTATAGAAGAGGCCTAAAGTAAGCTCCAGTGTAATATAAGTTTCCATGATCACACAATGCAGCTAAGCTATATGAACAGAAAAAGATTTTTATCATGTTTAGGAAAGTGTGTGGGGTAGAATTTCCCCAGGGGGTGGGGGGATCGCCTGCCGTATCTTTGGTGGAAGAAGACACTTATGCCCTTTCTCCGGGCTTTCCGGCATGAGATCAGGAGAACCCCCTTGGATTTTCCAGGCGTATGTTTGAAGCAGCACCTCACCTCTCCACCCCCTATTCCCCCCCCCCCCCCCCCCCCCCTTCATCCCCAATAGTATCGTTAAGTGCAAATATTTCTAAAGTAAGATTGAAATATGAAACAGTTAATACTAAAATTTAACATTGCAGAATATGCCACGAACAGTAAGTTGCAATCACTGCATGCCCTGTGCCCAGTTTGTTAATAGCATAGCTGTAGTCATTATCAAGACTCTTCAGACATACTTCATTTTGTGCTCTTTATTTAAGAGCCTATCATCGTTCTATAGTGTAAAAGCTCTTAATGAACCTGCATCTTTACATTACAGAAACAGGCCGTCCATGCCGGTGTTTATGCTCCACACGAGCCTCCTCCTACCATACATATGTAACCCTATCAACATATCCTTCTATTCCTTTCTCCCTCACGTACTTATCTAGCATCCCCTTAAATGCATCACTGTTATTTGCCTCAGCCACTCTGTGTGTTAGCAAGTCCCACATTCTCACCACTCTCTGGGTAAAGAAGTTGTTACACATTTTCATGCTGTTCTCGTTCCATCTTTGTTAGAAACCATACATGCCCTTACTTTGTTTAAATGAGCCTCCTAGATGTTTATCAGTGGTGTAGTTCAGGCTGATGCTTGGGTGGTCAGTAAACAGCGTGTTGCTCCTTAAGTGTGTGAGGATATTACATTTTGTCACAATGTCTCTTTGAGCACAACCTTCATTCTCCCTCTAGTGCCACAAACCAGGGTGTGGTAGGCTCCAGCCAGCTCTTCAACTATCTCTCAAATCCTTCGAAATGCTTAAAAAACTTACCTCAAGTTACATCCCTTCCAGAATTTCACCCTGAAAATTAGGTCCCAGGATTTTAGTAACGTCACAGCACAGGTCAGGTAAAAAGAAAGAAAGACTTGCATTTATACAGCGCCTTTCACAACCTCAGCCAATGAAGTGCTTTTGAAGTGTAGTTACTGTTGTAATGCAGGAAACACGGCAGCCAATTTGCACACAGCAAGGTCCCACAAACATCAGTATGATAATGACCAGATAATCTGTTTTAGTGATGTTGGTTGAGTGATAAATATTGGCCAGGACACAGGGGAGAACTCCCCTGCTGTTCTTCGAAATTGTGCTGGGGAATCTTTTATGACCACCTGAGAGGGTGGGCAGGGCCTCGGTTTAACGTCTCATCCGAAAGACGGCACCTCCAACAGTGCAGCACTCCCTCAGTACTGCACTGGGAGTGTTAGCCTAGATTTTGTGCCATAAGTTCCTGAACCCACAATCTTTTGACTCAGAGGCAAGAGTATTGGAATTCTCTACCCCAGAGGGCTGTGGATGCTGAGTCATTCAATATATTCAAGGCTGAGATGGATAGATTTTTGGACGCTAGGAGAATCAAGAGATTTGGGGATCGGGTGGGAAAGTGGAGTTGAGATCGAAGATCATCCATGATCTGATTGAATGGCGGAGCAGGCTCGCAGGGCCATATGGCCTACTCCTGTTCCTATTTTTTATGTTCTTACGAGTTTTTTTATTCGTTCATGGGATGTGGGCGTTGCTGGCCAGCATTTATTGCCCATCCCTAATTGCCCTTGAGAAGGTGGTGGTGAGCCGCCTTCTTGAACCGCTGCAGTCCGTGTGGTGAAGGTTCTCCCACAGTGCTGTTAGGAAGGGAGTTCCAGGATTTTGACCCAGCGACGGTGAAGGAACGGCGATATATTTCCAAGTCGGGATGGTGTGTGACTTGGAGGGGAACGTGCAGGTGATGTTGTTCCCATGTGCCTGCTGCCCTTGTCCTTCTAGGTGGTAGAGGTCACGGGTTTGGGAGGTGCTGTCGAAGAAGCCTTGGCGAGTTGCTGCAGTGCATCCTGCAGATGGTACACACTGCAGGCACGGTGCGCCGGTGGTGAAGGGAGTGAATGTTTAGGGTGGTGGATGCGGTGCCAATCAAGCAGGCTGCTTTGTCCTGGATGGTGTCGAGCTTCTTGCGTGTTATTGGAGCTGCACTCATCCAGGCAAGTGGAGAGTATTCCATCACACTCCTGACTTGTGCCTTGTAGATGGTGGAAAGGCTTTGGGGAGTCAGGAGGTGAGTCACTCTCTGCAGAATACCCAGCCTCTGACCTGCTCTTGTAGCCACAGAATTTATGTGGCTGGACCAGTTACATTTCTGGTTAATGGTGACCCCCAGGATGGTGGGGGATTCGGCGATGGTAATGCTGTTGAATGTCAAGGGGAGGTGGTTAGACTCTCTCTTGTTGGAGATGGTCATTGCCTGGCACTTGAATGGCGCGAATGTTACTGGCCACTTATCAGCCCAAGCCTGGATGTTGTCCAGGTCTTACTGCATGTGGGCATGGACTGCTTCATTATCTGAGGGGTTGCGAATGGAACTGAACACTGTGCAATCATCAGCGAACATCCCCATTTCTGACCTTATGATGGAGGGAATGTCTTTGATGAAGCAGCTGAAGATGGTTGGGCCTAGGATACTGCCCTGAGGAACTCCTGCAGCAATGTCCTGGGGCTGAGATGATTGGCCTCCAACAACCACTACCATCTTCCTTTGTGCTAGGTATGACTCCAGCCACTGGAGAGTTTTCCCCCTGATTCCCATTGACTTCAATTTTACTAGGGCTCCTCGGTGGCACACTCGGTCAAATGTTGCCTTGACGTCAAGGGCAGTCACTCTCACCTCACCTCTGGAATTCAGCTCTTTTGTCCATGTTTGGACCAAGGCTGTAATGAGGTCTGGAGCCGAGTGGTCCTGGCGGAACCCAAACTGAGCATCGGTGAGCAGGTTATTGGTGAGTAAGTGCCGCTTGATAGCACTGTCAATGACACCTTCCATCACTTTGCTGATGATTGAGAGTAGACTGATGGGGCAGTAATTGGCCGGATTGGATTTGTCCTGCTTTTTGTGGACAGGACATACCTGGGCAATTTTCCACATTGTTGGGTAGATGCCAGTGTCATAGCTGTACTGGAACAGTTTGGCTAGAGGCGTGGCTAGTTCTGGAGCACAAGCCTTCAGCACTACAGCCGGGATGTTGTCGGGGCCCATAGCCTTTGCTGTATCCAGTGCACTCAGCCGTTTCTTGATATCACGTGGAGTGAATCGAACTGGCTGAAGACTGGCTTCTGGTGGAGATATCGAGAGGAGGCCGAGATGGATCATCCACTCGGCACTTCTGGCTGAAGGTGGTTGCAAACACTTCAGCAGTTCTACTCACTGATCTACTTGTGTGTATCACCGCACAAAATGTGTACATGTGTCATCACATAATGTGTGATGATGTCACTACAATGGCAACCATGTATCACAGGATCTATTAAGACCAAGCAGGTAGAAATAGTTTTTCACTGATACACCATCCAGGAGAAATCTGGGAATTTATCAGTAATTTGTTCAAAACTGATTACTCACAGGGTGGGACAATCTGTTGGAAACTAATTTTGCACAATTGTTTCCTGCAAAATCAACCCATTGGGTTAGTGGGACAGACAGTGGCCTTCAATCTGGTTTGGCTGGATAACCGAGTCTTGTAGCTGACTGAGATGCAAGTCCCGTCTCCGCTTGTCCTGGGCAGCTGCCTCTATCGGGCGAATATTGCTGACCATTTGCCGTTACCACATGCGTCAATTACAAAGGCGCCAATTAAACCGTATTAAGCGGGCTGACTATTTTGGGCAGTTCAAGCAGCTGTTAAAGTGCCGCTGTGTACTTCAGCCCCGTTCAGCTGTCCAACAGTACAGATGAAACTGACCAGACGGTGTGCAACCTCTCCCCCTCTCTCTCTCCCTCTCTCGGATCATTACTGGGGCATCTGGACAGAGCGGGAAGTGCAGAGGACGGGGGATGAAGATTCCCTACAAAGATAAATCCTTGTTTACACTGGCCACCGTGTATGGCAAGCAAGTTGCATTGGCACCAACACGCCCACTATAAGCAGCGGGGCCTGTAGTTTCAGGCGACGGTGAACCCAACGTATGGCTGAGGCTCGGCTCTGTTTGTGCGGTGGTAGAACAGCTGAACCTCCATGTGGGCTGAAGTGCCGGTAGGGTGGAGAGATCCTGAACAGAACACACAGCTGCTAGGCGAGGCGATCGGTTAAACAGGATGACGCTTTCCATTAAGGGGTCCTGATTAAACTGTTTTGACTGCAACACAAAATAGGAGATTAAAACATTAATGGGCAACAAAATAAACCTTACATGATTGAAAATGGAACTATTTTTCTGTAGGATTTACAGCACAGAAACTGGCCGGTAGGCCCAACGCCTATTCCAGTGTTTATGCTCCCCTCTTCGTCTCACCCTATCAATGTATCCTTCTATTCCTTTCTCCCTCGTGTACTTTCTCTTTCCTTATTTCCTCTCACTTTCACAGACTCGCCTTTGTCCACATGCCTGATGATGTTCTCCTTTCTTTTCTCCGTCCTCAGAGCAGCAAGATGGGCATGGAGGCCGTGCTCACCCTCCTGGACGCCTCGCCAGAGACTTCGGCCTGCGTCGTCAGCCTCTCCGGTAACCAGGCCCTGCGGCTGCCGTTGATGGAGTGCGTGCAACTGGTGGGTGTTTACACTTTCCCTGTCGAGATTTCTTGACGAAAGAAACAAAAACTTGCATTTATATAGCGCCTTTCAGGATGTCGCAAAGCGCTTTACAGCCAATGAAGTACTTTTGAAGTGTAGTCACTGTTGTAATATAGGAACCGCAGCAGCCAATTTGCGCACAGCAAGATCCCACAAACAGCAATGTGATAATGGCCAGATAATCTGTTTTACGTGTAGGTTAAGGGATAAATATTGGCCAGGACATTGGGGAGAACTCCTCTGCTCTTCGAAATAGTGCCATGGAATCTTTTACGTCAGCCTGAGAGGGCAGACGGCGCCTCAGTTTAACATCTCAACCAAAAGACTGCACCTCCGACAGTTCGGCACTCCCTCAGTACTGCACTGGGAATGTCAGCCTAGATTTTGTGCTCAAGCCTTTGAAGTGAGGACTTGAACCCACAACCTCCTGACTCCGTGGCGAGAATGCTACCCACTGAGCCAGGTTTAACACCACCTCTTACTGAGAACGTGTGCAATCCCCATTTCCCACTACAGACTTTATTTCAGTGTAGCTCCTGCCCCCGCCCCCTCCGTTTCTCTCCTTGATAAATCTCATTCCCAGTCACCTGATGCCAGCAACTAATGTTTGGATCTAAGAAAGATAGGTCAGAGTATTTTCTAAATGGTGAGAAGCTAGGAATAGGAGGAGCAGAGAGATTTAGGGGTCCATGTAAAGAAATTACTAAAAATTATTAAAAAGGCTAATGGAATGTTTGCCTTTATCTCAAGGGGGCTGGAATACATAGGTGTGGAAGTTATGTTACAGTTAAATAAGGCCCTGGTTAGACCCCATTTAGAGTACTGTGTTCAGTTCTGGGCACTGCACCTCAGGAAGGATATATTGGCCTTGGAGGGGGTGCAGCGCAGATTCACCAGAATGATACCGGGGCTAAAAGGGGTTAAATTATGAGGACAGGTTGCATAGACTAGGCTTGTATTCACTTGAGTATAGAAGATTAAGGGGTGATCTAATTGAGATGTTTAAAATGATTAAAGGTTTTGGTAGGGTAGATAGAGAGAAACTATTTTGTCTGGTGGGAGAGTCCAGAACAAGGGGCTAGGCCATTGAGGGGTGATGTCAGGAAGCATTTCTTCACACAAAGGGGAGTGGAAATCTGGAACTCTCTCCCCCAAAAAGCTGTTGAGGCTGGGGGTCAATTGCAAATTTCAAAACTGAGATTGATAGATTTTTGTTGGGTAAGGGTATTAAGGGATATGGAACCAAGGCAGGTAAATGGAGTCAAGATACAGATCAGCCAAGGTCCAGATGAATGGCGGAACAGGCTCGAGAGGCTGAATGGCCTCCTCCTCTTCCTATGTTCC
This sequence comes from Heptranchias perlo, assembly GCF_035084215.1. Taxonomy (NCBI): domain Eukaryota; kingdom Metazoa; phylum Chordata; class Chondrichthyes; order Hexanchiformes; family Hexanchidae; genus Heptranchias; species Heptranchias perlo. The sequence goes on along the minus strand of NC_090331.1, from coordinate 90,265,340 downwards.
TAATGTGTTCTCTTAATAGACAGCAGGCACTGGGGTTTACAACATTATTGTATAAACTCTTTCTGTACTTCACGCAACATAATAACAGGTGTCTCTCTCGGAGGAAGGCAGCTGAGACTCACGTGCCAAGCTGTGGTCCTCCCAAGTTCCAAAACTGAACTTCAGTGAGATTTGGATGAGGGAACTAATCCTGTAATCTCATCCTCACCCCACAAGAGGTGCTACGTGATAAAATTGCTATTTTTTAAAAAAGTTCTTTTTGAGGTGATTTTAGTCATGAAATGTTATACTTTATATAAACAAACTAAGCAGAGCTCCCACGATGGCCGGTTGATTGAAGCACTTCATGATGCAGTAATAAACCACAATCCAAGGTCCCAGGCGAGACTCCTGCTCTGTGTCGAGTTGGCTAATCTCTGCTGACCTTGACGCCCCTGAGATAGCGAGGGAAAAATTGGTCAGGTGTGGGGGGTCCTTTCTTAATCGCACATCACAGACCTCTGGCGTGCGGACATCAGGAGCAAGGATATTGACTGGGCACTCGGTGCAGCAAAATCATAAACCTGTTCTTTATATATATGTGGTTTTCGTTTTGTTACATCTAGTTCACCGAGGAACTTCCCCCCCCCCCCCCCCTCCCCCATTCATCCAGGGTGAGAGCATGGCCTGGCTTGGCTATGGTACTCTCCATGGCTCTTTGCGTGGTATTGAAGGGCTGCTGGTTCCCCAACAAGAGTCAGCCCCTTCAGGAGACGGGGTGGGGGGTACCATTTTTAATTCAACTGACAGTTTTATTTTCAAGCTTTAGCGCTTTGACCAAAGTCGGCTCATTTTTCAATTTCTTCATCTAAAGACCAAGGATGTTCAGAAGGCGATGGACGAGAAGAGGTTTGATGAAGCCATCACTCTACGTGGCAGGTAAGGGCTCTATATTTATTCTTTCTCTATATCTCAGATTATTCTTTAACCTAACATTTCCCCATCAAACAGATAGAAGAAGAAAGAAAGACTCACGTTTATACAGTGCCTTTCACGACCTCAGGACGTCCCAAAACGTTTCACAGCCAATGGAATTTTGGAATGTAGTCGCTGTTGTAATGTAGGAAACGCATCAGCCAATTTCCACACATCAAGATCCCACAAACAGCAATGACCAGATAATCTGTTTTAGTGATGTTGGTTGAAGGATAAATATTGGCCAGGACACCGGGGAGAACTCCCCTGCTCCTCTTCAAAGTGGTGCCATGGGATCTTTTACGTCCACCTGAGAGGGCAGACGGGGCCTCGGTTTAATGTCTCATCTGAAAGACGGCACCTCTGACAGTGCAGAACTCCCTCGATGATGCACTGGAGTGTCAGCCTAGATTTTGTGCTCAAGTCTCTGGTGTGGGGCTTGAACTGACAGCCTTCTGACTCAGTGCTCCCACTGACATACGGTGAGGTACGGAGTAAAGCTGTCTCTACCCTGCCAAGAGCAGTAGTCTTAAAGATCCCACGGCACTATTTTGAAGATGAGCAGGGTAATTCTCCCTGATATCCTGACCAATATTTATCCCTCAAACAACATCACTAAAACAGATTATCTGGTCATTCATCTCAATGCTTTGCTGTGTGCAAACTGGCTGCCGAGTTTCCTACATTACAACAGTGAATACACTTCAAAAGTACTTCATTGGCTGTAAAGAGCTTTGGGCTACCCTGAGGTCGTGAAAGGCACTGTATAAATGAATGTTCTTTCCTTCGTTCTTTTCACCTGCGCTGTACCCAGCAGTATAGAGGGAGCTTTACTATATACCTGATCTTCACTGTACTTGGGACACCAGGTGAAGGCACTTCACTGCACATCTGCTCTGTTCCTGGTCAGGACTGCTTGATGCAGCATTGTAGGGGGAAGCTTTAGTCTGTGTTGTATCTAACTGGGGGTGCTTGACGCAGCAATACAGAGGGAGATTTATCCTGTATCTGACTCGGGGAGTGCTTGATGCAGCAATACAGAGGGAGATTTATCCTGTATCTGACTCGGGGAGTGCTTGATGCAGCAATACAGAGGGAGATTTATCCTGTATCTGACTCGGGGAGTGCTTGATGCAGCAATACAGAGGGAGATTTATCCTGTATCTGACTCAGGGAGTGCTTGCCGCAGCAATACAGAGGGAGCTTTATCCTGTATCTGACTCAGGGAGTGCTTGATGCAGCAATACAGAGGGAGCTTTATCCTGTATCTGACTCGGGGAGTGCTTGATGCAGCAATACAGAGGGAGATTTATCCTGTATCTGACTCGGGGAGTGCTTGACGCAGCAATACAGAGGGAGCTTTATCCTGTATCTGACTCAGGGAGTGCTTGCCGCAGCAATACAGAGGGAGCTTTATCCTGTATCTGACTCGGAGTGCTTGACGCAGCAATACAGAGGGAGCTTTATCCTGTATCTGACTCAGGGAGTGCTTGCCGCAGCAATACAGAGGGAGCTTTATCCTGTATCTGACTCAGGGAGTGCTTGATGCAGCAATACAGAGGGAGCTTTATCCTGTATCTGACTCAGGGAGTGCTTGATGCAGCAATACAGAGGGAGCTTTATCCTGTATCTGACTCAGGGAGTGCTTGATGCAGCAATACAGAGGGAGATTTATCCTGTATCTGACTCAGGGAGTGCTTGCCGCAGCAATACAGAGGGAGCTTTATCCTGTATCTGACTCGGGGAGTGCTTGATGCAGCAATACAGAGGGAGATTTATCCTGTATCTGACTCAGGGAGTGCTTGATGCAGCAATACAGAGGGAGCTTTATCCTGTATCTGACTCAGGGAGTGCTTGATGCAGCAATACAGAGGGAGATTTATCCTGTATCTGACTCGGGGAGTGCTTGCCGCAGCAATACAGAGGGAGCTTTATCCTGTATCTGACTCGGGGAGTGCTTGATGCAGCAATACAGAGGGAGATTTATCCTGTATCTGACTCAGGGAGTGCTTGATGCAGCAATACAGAGGGAGCTTTATCCTGTATCTGACTCAGGGAGTGCTTGATGCAGCAATACAGAGGGAGGTTTATCCTGTATCTGACTCGGGGAGTGCTTGACGCAGCAATACAGAGGGAGATTTATCCTGTATCTGACTCGGGGAGTGCTTGATGCAGCAATACAGAGGGAGATTTATCCTGTATCTGACTCGGGGAGTGCTTGACGCAGCAATACAGAGGGAGCTTTATCCTGTATCTGACTCAGGGAGTGCTTGATGCAGCAATACAGAGGGAGATTTATCCTGTATCTGACTCAGGGAGTGCTTGATGCAGCAATACAGAGGGAGATTTATCCTGTATCTGACTCAGGGAGTGCTTGATGCAGCAATACAGAGGGAGATTTATCCTGTATCTGACTCAGGGAGTGCTTGCCGCAGCAATACAGAGGGAGATTTATCCTGTATCTGACTCGGGGAGTGCTTGATGCAGCAATACAGAGGGAGATTTATCCTGTATCTGACTCAGGGAGTGCTTGCCGCAGCAATACAGAGGGAGATTTATCCTGTATCTGACTCGGGGAGTGCTTGATGCAGCAATACAGAGGGAGCTTTATCCCATATCTGGGGATGCCCGACCTAGAGTTGAGAAGCCGATCCATAGGTGAGTGGACCTAATGATTACACCAAAATGGGAGTCCAGTTGCACAGAAAATCCAAACAAAAATTGAAACAACCACTAAAAAAAATGGTGACACCCCATCAACAAAAATAAAATGAGATTGTCCATACAAATGCAAAACCAGACCCCCCCCCACAAACTGTCAAACACACAGCCAAACCCAGCTTACACAAACCGGAACACCCCCCTTCCATACACAAACAGGGACAGATGAGGAACTTTCCCTTACTGTTCCTGACCCGGGAGTGTTTGCTGGGACAGTGTATGAGGAACTTTCCCTTACTGTTCCTGACCCGGGAGTGTTTGCTGGGACAGTGTATGAGGAACTTTCCCTTACTGTTCCTGACCCGGGAGTGTTTGCTGGGACAGTGTATGAGGAACTTTCCCTCATTGTTCCTGACCCGGGAGTGTTTGCTGGGACAGTGTATGAGGATCTTTCCCTCATTGTTCCTGACCCGGGAGTGTTTGCTGGGACAGTGTATGAGGAACTTTCCCTCATTGTTCCTGACCCGGGAGTGTTTGCTGGGACAGTGTATGAGGAACTTTCCCTCATTGTTCCTGACCCGGGAGTGTTTGCTGGGACAGTGTATGAGGAACTTTCCCTCATTGTTCCTGACCCGGGAGTGTTTGCTGGGACAGTGAATGAGGATCTTTCCCTCATTGTTCCTGACCCGGGAGTGTTTGCTGGGACAGTGTATGAGGAACTTTCCCTTACTGTTCCTGACCCGGGAGTGTTTGCTGGGACAGTGAATGAGGATCTTTCCCTTACTGTTCCTGACCCGGGAGTGTTTGCTGGGACAGTGTATGAGGAACTTTCCCTTACTGTTCCTGACCCGGGAGTGTTTGCTGGGACAGTGTATGAGGAACTTTCCCTTACTGTTCCTGACCCGGGAGTGTTTGCTGGGACAGTGTATGAGGAACTTTCCCTCATTGTTCCTGACCCGGGAGTGTTTGCTGGGACAGTGTATGAGGATCTTTCCCTCATTGTTCCTGACCCGGGAGTGTTTGCTGGGACAGTGTATGAGGAACTTTCCCTCATTGTTCCTGACCCGGGAGTGTTTGCTGGGACAGTGTATGAGGAACTTTCCCTCATTGTTCCTGACCCGGGAGTGTTTGCTGGGACAGTGTATGAGGAACTTTCCCTCATTGTTCCTGACCCGGGAGTGTTTGCTGGGACAGTGAATGAGGATCTTTCCCTCATTGTTCCTGACCCGGGAGTGTTTGCTGGGACAGTGTATGAGGAACTTTCCCTTACTGTTCCTGACCCGGGAGTGTTTGCTGGGACAGTGAATGAGGATCTTTCCCTTACTGTTCCTGACCCGGGAGTGTTTGCTGGGACAGTGTATGAGGAACTTTCCCTCATTGTTCCTGACCCGGGAGTGTTTGCTGGGACAGTGTATGAGGATCTTTCCCTTACTGTTCCTGACCCGGGAGTGTTTGCTGGGACAGTGTATGAGGATCTTTCCCTTACTGTTCCTGACCCGGGAGTGTTTGCTGGGACAGTGTATGAGGAACTTTCCCTTACTGTTCCTGACCCGGGAGTGTTTGCTGGGACAGTGTATGAGGATCTTTCCCTTACTGTTCCTGACCCGGGAGTGTTTGCTGGGACAGTGTATGAGGAACTTTCCCTCATTGTTCCTGACCCGGGAGTGTTTGCTGGGACAGTGTATGAGGAACTTTCCCTCATTGTTCCTGACCCGGGAGTGTTTGCTGGGACAGTGAATGAGGATCTTTCCCTTACTGTTCCTGACCCGGGAGTGTTTGCTGGGACAGTGTATGAGGAACTTTCCCTTACTGTTCCTGACCCGGGAGTGTTTGCTGGGACAGTGTATGAGGAACTTTCCCTTACTGTTCCTGACCCGGGAGTGTTTGCTGGGACAGTGTATGAGGAACTTTCCCTCATTGTTCCTGACCCGGGAGTGTTTGCTGGGACAGTGTATGAGGAACTTTCCCTCATTGTTCCTGACCCGGGAGTGTTTGCTGGGACAGTGTATGAGGAACTTTCCCTTACTGTTCCTGACCCGGGAGTGTTTGCTGGGACAGTGTATGAGGAACTTTCCCTTACTGTTCCTGACCCGGGAGTGTTTGCTGGGACAGTGAATGAGGATCTTTCCCTTACTGTTCCTGACCCGGGAGTGTTTGCTGGGACAGTGAATGAGGATCTTTCCCTTACTGTTCCTGACCCGGGAGTGTTTGCTGGGACAGTGTATGAGGAACTTTCCCTTACTGTTCCTAACCCGGGAGTGTTTGCTGGGACAGTGTATGAGGAACTTTCCCTTACTGTTCCTGACCTTTGCCCAATGAGCTAATAAATGTGGTAATGTGACCTCAACTGTAATATCCCGAGGATTGGAACACAATCTGAGTGGATACTAAATCCTAACGGAGGATTCTGTTGTTCCCTTCGCTACAGGAGCTTCGAGAATAACTGGAATATCTACAAGCTGCTGGCTCACCAGAAACCGGCTATGACCAAGGTAACCCCACGGGCTCAAAAGCATTTAGACTCCTGCCACTTGAGGCCTGTCACATTGGTGCACCAGGCACATGACTAAGAGAACCACAGTCAACCCCCAGGCTCCGTTGGTGCTTTTACCCTACAGGCTGAATTCCACCAGTGTGAGCTGGAATGGCAGATGCACAGAGGGAGTACTGTGCTGGGTACAGGGTGGGTGGCGTGGGTGGGTGGGGAATAAAGGACTGCCCTTCCCATGCTGCTAAAGTACTCCTCGTTGTAAGGCATACCACTACAGTCGGGTTTCCCACCCACCAATTGGGAGTTGCCTGGGGCTGATCCTACACACACACACACACACACACACACACACCAGCAAGAGGCAACTGAATAAGGATCAGTGATAGGAAACAGTTAGTTGTGTCCCTTTGCTGATTTTGACACCAGTTGTGATACTCCTACCATTGCTACAGCACAGATGGGGAAGCCAGCCTGCGAGCTGCCCCATCTGCTTGGCTCAGCAACGGAGACTTCAGCTCTGAGCCCTTGGATGAAGGTACAAAATTCCTCTACCCCTCTCGCAGGCTGTGGGACCGAATTGCGGCCTTCCGCAAACTACCGCTTCAGCATGGGCTGTCCAGAGACGTGGTGGTAATCCCTGCTGCTCTGCTCTCATTGGCTGCCCACCAAGGGTGGGAGATGGCCGCTGAATCTCCCCACTCCAGCGCAGTGCTCCGGCACGGCCTCCTTGACCCCCAGTCGTCACCAACAAAGTCTGCACTGGCATTGCTGCATGGGTTGCGTAATATTTGACTGAAGCAGTGGCGGACCTGGGGATATGTGGTGTTCGTAGTGAGGCCCGAGAGTCATTTGCAACCTACCATCGCCCTCCCCCGCCTGTGGCTCTGACTGGTTGTCCTGCTCTGTCTCTGGGCCCCCTTGTACGGATGGGATGCTCACAGAGCTCGGGCTCAGCACTGTTCCTTTATCCTCCTCTTGCTGTACAGCTAAAGAAGGCATGGGAATGCTATGAGGAGGCAGGGTTATCACAGCTTCTATACAACATGTGAAAGGGGCTGGCCCTGTTACAGTAGAACTATCCATCTGGTCTTTTTTTTCCCCATCCAACTTCCTGTGTTCCTGTGGGTGAGTGGACTGGCCTCTAATTGAGAACGACCCACACCGGCGTCTGAGATTGGTCTGGGGAATCGCAGATGCCCTTCCGTCCCAGTGTCGCAGGGTTCCCCTCTGAGTTAGTGAGCGAGTGTCCTAGACGGTGCCGTGCGATGCCCTTGCTGAAAGTGTCTCTGCCCTTTGCAAATCCCACAGAGTAACTTCAACCTAGCCATCGTGAATGTCGGAGCTCCGGCAGCGGGGATGAACGCGGCCGTGCGTTCCGCGGTCCGAGTCGGGCTGTCGGCGGGACACGCAGTCTACACCGTTAGCGACGGGCTGGAAGGATTTTCCACTGGGCAGGTGAGTGGCTCCCTTGTTCCAGGGAGACGGGGCCCTGCAGTCTTGTTCATGTGAATGTTGGGAGGAGTCAGCATCAACAAGGAAGTAGCAGAGGTTTAACTATATCTAGGTGGATGTTAGCAGATCACCTGTGGCATTGCTCACTGTCAGAGGAGATAGAATCATAGAAGTTTACAACATGGAAACAGGCCCTTCGGCCCAACATGTCCATGTCGCCCAGTTTATACCACTAAGTTAGTCCCAATTGCCTGCACTTGGCCCATATCCCTCTATACCCATCTTACCCATGTAACTGTCCAAATGCTTTTTAAAAGACAAAATTGTACCCGCCTCTACTACTGCCTCTGGCAGCTCGTTCCGGACACTCACCACCCTTTGAGTGAAAAAATTGCCCCTCTGGATCCTTTTGTATCTCTCCCCTCTCACCTTAAATCTATGTCCCCTCGTTATAGACTCCCCTACCTTTGGGAAAAGATTTTGACTATCGACCTTATCTATGCCCCTCATTATTTTATAGACTTCTATAAGATCACCCCTTAACCTCCTACTCTCCAGGGAAAAAAGTCCCAGTCTATCTAACCTCTCCCTATAAGTCAAACCATCAAGTCCCGGTAGCATCCTAGTAAATCTTTTCTGCACTCTTTCTAGTTTAATAATATCCTTTCTATAGATGCTGGTCAATTTACATAGAGATGTTAGCAGATCTCCTGTGGCAGTGCTCCCTGTGATGGAGGCGATGCTGGTCCGTTTACATAGAGATCGATGTTAGCCGATCTCCTGTGGCATTGCTCACAGTGAGTTGGAGGAGACACTGTTTTATAACAATAGGGGTCTTATCAACATAGTGTGAGGGGACAGAGTTACAGGGAATAAGTGTGACACTGAAGTGTGTGCTACACTCCAGAATTTTGAGTTTTTTAGATACATGTACTCCCTGCCTTTTCTCTGCAGATTAAGGAAGTGAGCTGGCGTGATGTTGGAGGCTGGACTGGACAAGGCGGGTCACTGCTGGGCACGAAACGGTAGGCTTCAACTCAGCACCCTGATCACCACTCACCCACTGAGCAGACTGTGCTGAGTGCTTGAGGGCTGGGCACTCTGCAGCATTCAGACTCTGCACATTTACTCAGAAACCAGCTGTTTATATTTTTGAGTTCATTCAGAATGATCTGCCTCATGCTGGTGGTTGAAATGTTACTGCACTCCTCTCGAGTTAATGTGTTTTTTTGTGTTGCCAAAGACCCTTTTAACACAGCGGTTTTTCCTATAAGAGGACAATCAGGGACCAGACTCCCCATTGTTATTTATTTTTCCAGATTGGCTTCGTGATGGTAGCACTCTCACTTCTGAGTCAGAGGGTGGTGGGGCCCACGTCCCACTCCAGAGACATGAGCCTGTATTCTAGGCTGACCTTCCGGTACTGAGGGAGTGCTGCACTGTCAGAGGTGCCGTCTTTCCAATGAGACATTAAACTAAGACCTTGCCCATCTTTTAAGGTGACCTTAAAAGATCCCATCTGAAGAGCAGCTGGGGAGTTCTCCCAGGCCAACATTCCTCCCTCACCACTGAAAGCAGATTATCTGGTCATTTATCACATTGCAGTTTGTGGGACCTTGCTGAGCGCAAATTGGCTGCCACGTTTCCTACATTACAACAGCAAGTGGACTTCATGTGAAGCACGTTGAGATGTCCTGAGAGATGTGATAAAGTGCTACATAAATGTTTCTTTCCTTCTTGCTTTCTTTCTGAAGCACCGTTCTAAGGTGCCTTACCAAAGTAGCCATTCTTTGTGTGTGAGCACAGACTGTGTGTGTTGGCAAAATATTCAACCGTGGGGGTCACCAGAGCTCAGTCCGTTCTGTTTTCACCCGGTGGCCACACTGGTACGCACTTTCAGGTGGGAGTCACCGGATAGCGATCAGGAGTGGGAACTCTAGCCCTCACTCACTCGGTCCCTCCCCATCCCCAGCCCAGAAACACTCGGGGCATTTACAGAGGTTCACTACCAGTTCACTCAAGATCAGCCAATTCGGCACAGTCTGAGATTCAAATCCAGGAGAGCCCAGAGCCCCCTTTTTAAAGGTGCCTATGTACATATACCCTCTCCTTTAAAGTGAGGCCCCGTTCTCATTAGATGCACATGCATTTTTATAGTCTTTCAATTTGCTAAAGTGTTTTTTTTGTTTCGGTGTGAAACCTGGTAGTTAAAGACTTGCTGGAAGTTTCCCAGTGTCCATTCCCTTTTAACAGCTCAGTGACACGTCCCCTTTAAAAAGGCCTGTCCTGCTCAGGTCCAGCCCTTTTGAGATTGGGAACTCGTACGACTGACCGTCTGTACATTAAAGGTTCCGTTACACCGCAGCACATTATATAACCTGGACTGTAAGCTTCTCAGTCCTTCAGTGAGAGAGTCTGCCCCGGCTGTTCGGCGTTATCTTTGACCTAAATCTGCAAGTCATAGAATCATACAACACAGAAGGAGGCCATTTGGCCCATCGTGCCTGTGCCGGCTCTTTGAAAGAGCTACCCAATCAGTCCCACTTGCCTGCTCCTTCCCCATGGCCCTGTAAATTTTTCCTTTCCAAGTATATAACCAATTCCCTTTTGAAAGTTACTATTGAATCTGCTTCCACCACCCTTTCAGGCAGCGCATTCCACATCATAACAACTCACTGCATGAACATTTTTTTCCTCATCTCCCCTCTGGTTCTTTTGCCAATTATCTTAAAATCTGAGTCCTCTGATTACCGACCCTCCTGCCAGTGGAAACAGTCTTATTTACTCTATCAAAACCCTTCATAATTTTGAACACCCCTTAACCTTCTCTGCTCTAAGGAGAACGATCCCAAGTTCTCTAGTTTCACCATATAACTGAAGTCCCTCACCCCTGGTACCATTCTAGTAAAGGTACCAGTCTAGTAAAGGTACCAGTCTAGCAGTCAGTGCCAACTACTGTCTGACATTCTTGAGTCTACTCAATTTACATCTACTTTGCCTGAATTGATGTGCTGCTATTTCATCTGCTTTCTTTTTGCAGAACGCTGCCTGAAAAGTGCATGGAAAAGCTCGTGCAACAGATCCGCAAGCTTGGTATCCACGCTCTCCTGATCATTGGTGGTTTTGAGGTAAGATTTACACATTTTTGTCCAGTCATAAAACCTCCTGTCACTCTTTCCTGCTCCCTCGCCCATGCAGTACCATTAGGCTGCTGGTAGGGGGTGATGTCGAGCTCACAATGAACAGTTCTCAGCATTGCCACCTGCTGATATACAGTGGTACTGCAGCCATGATTTGTATGTAGTTGAGTTGTATTTTAATCTTTTTTGTAGCAATTCCAGAAAACTATGTTCGTATGAGGAATGCCTCCCTACTTCTAAAAGTCCCTTATAAATTCTCCTCTTTGACTTTTCTCCCCTCCTCTCCTGAAGGTGCTAACTCTTGCTGCGGTACAATACAGGAAGCCCTGCAACTGGCCACGTTAGCCTAGAGCGCGGGATATGGTCGGCTGTTTAACCATGGGAGGGGCACTCCCAGCTGAGCCTGATCCCTAATCCTCACAAGGCTGATATTGAAAGAATAACTGGTGATGGGTTCAAGTCCCCACATAATCTAGGCTGGCACTCCCAGTGCAGTACTGAGGGCACCAGCTGGCATGATCCAGGTGTACCGCCCCCCCCACTCCGAGCTCTCAGATTTTAAGGGTGATTATTATCCTTTTTAATGCCCCTCCTCCCTCTCTGCATTCCTCGCTCTGCTGAAATCACGACCCATCACATTCTCCTGCTCTAACTCATTCTTTCCCGGGAACCATCAACATAATTTGACCTCCCTCAGTCGTCCCTTCCTCCCACAATCTGCGGGCCATTACCATTCAAGAATTGGTGTCACCGACCCACCATCTCCTCTCTTTTTTTCCCGTTTCCCAACCTTGGCGGCCTCCTCCAGCACGGGGCCCAGGCCCTCCATTCTTGCCTTTGCTTCACGAGGAGGCCCGCATTGCTGTTTTTTGAGGTACGAATGGAACGGGTGACGTGGGCGCGTGCATTGACCAGCCCGTGTTTCTCCTTCCACGCCAGGCCTTCGTGGCGGCGCTGCAGCTGACGGAGGGCCGTGAGCACTACGAGGAGCTCTGCATCCCCATCTGCGTCATCCCGGCCACCATCAGCAACAACGTGCCAGGGACAGACTTCAGTCTCGGCTGCGACACTGCCGTCAACGCAGCCATGGAGGTAAGGAAGGGTGAGGTGGGGGGCATAGGGTCAGGGGGAGGCCATTCAGCCCCTCGAGCCTGTTCCGCCATCAGTTAGATCATGGGTGATTTGTATCTTAAATCCATTTACCTGCCTTGGTTCCATATCCCTTAATACCCTTACCCAACAAATATCTATCAATCTCAGTTTTGAAATTTTCAATTGACCCCCAGCCTCAACAACTTTCTGGGGGAGAGAGTTCCAGATTTCCACTCCCCTTTGTGTGAAGAAGTGCTTCCTGACATCACCCCTGAACGGCCTAGCTCTAATTTTAATGCCCCCTTGTTCTGGACTCCCCCGCCAGAGAAAATAGTTTCTCTCTATCTACCCCATCAAATCCTTTCATCATCTTAAACACCTGGATTAGATCACCCCTTAATCTTCTATAGTATAGAATGGAGGGGGTTTACTGGTGCTCAGTGCTGCTGGCCCTTGCACCCTCTCCTGCTGCGTGAGGCCTACAACACGGAAGCTACTGTGCCTCCTGGTGGGCTTTGGGCCCACCGCACAAACATTCTGGAGGGAAATTGGGAAGCACCTTTTCCACACAGAAGGGTAGTGGAAATCTGGAACCCTCTGCCCCAAAAGACTGTGGATGCTGGGGGGCAGTTGGAGCTTTCAAGTCTGAGATCAATTTTTTGTTAGGTTACGGTATCAAGGGATATTGGAGCAAAGGTGGATAAATAGGGTTGTAGTACAAAAACTCCAGAGACAAGAGCACATAATCTAGGTTGAAACTCCCAGTGCAGTACTGAGGGAGTGCTGCACTGTTGGAGGTGCCGTCTTCCGGTTAAGACATTAAATTGAGGCTCCATCTGCCCCCCTCAGGTGGATGTGAAAAAACCCATGGCACTATTTTAAAGAGGAGCAGGGGAGTTCTCCCCAGTGTCCTGGCCAATATTTATCCCTCAACCAACATCACTAAAGAACAGATTATCTGGTCATTATCACGTTGCTGTTTGTGGGATCTTGCTGTGTGCAAATTGGCTGCTGCATTTCCTACATTACAACAGTGACTACACTTCAAAAGCACTTCACTGGCTGTAAAGCGCTTTGGGACGTCCTGAGGTTGTGAAAGGCGCTATATAAATGCAAGTCTTTCTTTTCTTTAGATCATGATCCAATTGATCAAGGGGCTGAATGGCCTACTCCTGCTCCTATGATCCTAAGAGCTACATGTACTCCATGGGTGGGGTAGAACTTGGCAAGGGGGATGTTGACAGAAACCTTTGGGGTGTTAGTTGACTTTTCGTTCACCATGTCCGGCCAGAGCAAGGCGGCAATAAATGAAGGATGCCGGTTATATTGCCGTATCCGTGGAGTTCGGATCCCCAGAGGCCGGCGCTATAGTGAGCAGGCCTCGCCCGGGGGACCGGTATTAAACGGACCAGCTACTGTGGGCAGTTCAAGCAGCTGTTTGGCGTCACCTTCTATCCGCCCCCATCCACTGTTTCAATACATTTAAATCAGCCCCTTATGAAGTGTTAATTTCTGAAAGACATTCACAAATGCGGCAGCAGCGGTTCAGGAAATTGACCAGGGTGGGTCGTGGTGAGCATGGGTCCGTGAAGCACCATCTTCCCTCGCCACAAGGGGGCGAATCAGGCCTCGGAGATAGCAGAGAGGAGCAAAGTGAGGTTGAGCCCTGGTATTGGAGAGATGAGGAAAGTGGCGATTAGCTGCAGCTGGTCAGCTTTGGAAAGAGGTGTCTCAGAATAGACCTTATAAAGATCATTAATGGGAGAGAGGAAGCAAGTAAGGGGTACGGTCCCCCACTGCATCTAGCAGGAGCGTTCGTGCTAAGGCGGCATGAGGAAAACACTTTTTTACACAGCGAGTGATTATGATCTGGAATGCACTGCCCGAGGGGGTGGTGGAGGCAGATTCAATCGTGGATTTCAAAAGGGAATTGGATAAGTACTTGAAAGGAAAAGATTTGCAGGGCTACGGAGAAAGGGCGGGGGAGTGGGACTAGCTGGATTGATCATGCAGAGAACCGGCACAGACTCGATGGGCCGAATAGCCTCCTTCTGTGCTGTAACCTTTCTATGATTCTATAACCCGATTTGCTCATTACACATGGTGGACTGTAAATCCATCAGACTTCCTAATAACGTCCTCTAAGAGGAGAAAGTTCCTAACCAGAAAGAATTGAGTTGCTGCTGCCTGCTCGTCCTAATGTAATCACGAATAATGTGCTTCACATCTTAATTCCACTCAGCGGAACCACTTTAAATAATAAAAATGAAATTTTATGGATTTAAATAATCAAACGAGATGTGAAGCTTGCTAAGTTATATCCATTCCTTGGTCCATATAATCACCAGCTTCTCGTATAGTAACAGTTAGACTGAGGCGGTCGCTGCCTACAAACCACCCTGGTCAATTTCCTGAACCGCTGCTGCCGGATTGGTGAATGTCTTTCAGAAATTAACGCTTCATAAGGGGGTGATTCCAATGCATTGAAACAGTGCTGCAGGGTGAACGGCAGTGGGAGGAAGGTGAGTCCAAACAGCTGCTTGAACTGCCCGCAATAGTCGGCCCACTTAATACGGTTTAACCGGCGCCTTTGTAATTGACGCCTGTGGTAATGGCAGATGGTCAGGATAATTCACCCGATATAGGGGGTTCCCTAGGACATCTTGGAGCAACTGGAGAGGAACTCGGAGCAACTGGAGGGGGTGGAACCAGTTGTCGTGGTCCATGTCAGCACCAACAACATATGGAAGAACAAGGAGGAGGCCCTGCTAAAAGAATATCAGAAGCTAGTAACTAAATTAAAAAGCAGGACCTCACTGGTGATAATCTCAGGTTTATTACCCGAGCCACGTGTTATTTGGCATAGGGATAGGCAGATCAGGAAGGTGGCTGAAAGAGTGGCTGAAAGAGTGGTGTGATAAAGAGGGGTTCCATTTCATGGGACACTGTCACCAGTACCGGGACAGGAAGGAGCTGTACCGCTGGGACGGGCTCCACATGAACCGGAATGGAACCAGAGTCCAAGTGGAAAGGATAAATAGGGCGGTGCATAAGGCTTTAAACTAGCAAGATGGGGGGAAGGATCTGGTAGCAATAACAAAAGCTTAAAGATAAAAGAAACAGGAGACGAGTGTAAAGGTCAGACCAGGGTAAGGAATAAAGATATAAACGGCCAAGGGACAAATACGGTTAAAAAACAGAAGTATAAAAGGACTGTGTGAGAGGAACTATTAACGATGAATTAAACTGCCTGAACAGCAATGTACATGGGAACTGGAGGTAATAATCCATAGCGAGAAACCAGATGTAGTGGGAATAAGTGAAACATGGCTACTTAAAGAACAGGACTGGCAACTAAATATTGCAGGTTATAACATAATCAGAAAGGATAGGGAATGAAGAAGGAGGGGTAGAGTAAGCTGTACTTATTAGAGATAACATAATGGCAGTAGAAAAAAGGGGCATAATTAACAGAATCCATATGAATTGAAATACAAGACAAGAAGGTATCGATCGCGCCAGTGGGGATATACTACAGACCACTTAATAGTGGAAAGGAGGTGGAGGAAGAAATATGTAAGCAAATATGTGAAATGAGTAAAGGACATAGAATAATAATCATGGGAGATTTTAACTATCCCCAAATGAACTGGCAAGAGGTAGGTAAAGGGGTACAGGGAATGGAGTTTTTACAATGTGTGCAGGACTCATTTCTTACCCAGTATGTGAAAAGCCCAAGAGAGGAAGCTCTGCTGGATCTAGTAATGGGGAATGAACCAGAACAGATAAGAGAAGTAAGTATAGGGGAACATCTAGGCAATAGCAATCACAACATAATAAGGTTTAAGATAAACTTTGAGAAGAACATAAGTAAGATGAAGATCAAAGTAATAAATTGGGGAAAAAGCTGATTTTCAGGGGATGAGAATGGAACTAGGGAAAATAAACTGGAAAAATTTACTGATTATCAAAGGAATAGAACAGCAGTGGGAAACATTTAAAACGGTGATCGATAGAGTCCAGGAGAAATATATCCCTCTAAAAAGAACAAACTAGCCAGTAACACACTATGGATGAATAAAGAAATAAGGGTAAAAGTGAAACTGAAGAACAAGGCATACACTAAGTATGTAGACAACAAAGGAGAGGATGGTAAAAGGGAATACGAAAAGGTTAGGAAAGAAGTCAAAAAAACAAAGAGAAACTACAAAATTAAATTGTCAAGGAATATAAAAGGAAATAATAAAGTATTCTACAGACACATAAATAACAAGAAAAATCAGAATTGGGATAGGGCCACTAAGCAATGCACACAATAAACTTGCAGGTAACGACAGCGAAATGGCAGAAATATGACTAGTTACTTTGCCTCAGTATTTACCAGGGAGACTAACGTGGTGGGCATGACATTAGGAGAAGCGATCAAAAAAGATATAAAGACAATTTAAGTTAGAAAGGGGAGAGATAATTGATAAACGAACCAAATTTAGAGAGGATAAAACCCCTAGTAAGAATGGATTACATCCACGCATATTAAAAGAAATTAGGGAAGAGATAGCAGGGGCACTATTACACATATATAAAAATTCATTAGAAAAGGGAATAGTGCCAGAGGACTGGTGGAGAGCTAATGTGATTCCTATATTTAAAAAGGGAGATAGGACCAGTCCAGGGAACTATAGACCAATTAGCTTAATGTCACTGGTAGGAAAGATAATGGAATCCTTACTCTAAGATGTAATAGAAAGACATCTAGAAACCGAAAATATAATAAAGAATAGTCAGCACAGATTTCAAAAGGGAAGGTCATGATTGACCAACCTTATTGAATTCTTTGAAGAAGTAACAGAAAGGGTAGACAAGGGTAATGGAGTAGCTGTAATACATTTGGATTTTCAAAAGGCCTTTGATAAAGTACAACATAGTAGACTCATGACGAAGGTCAGAGCATGTGGAGTCAGGGGACAAGTAGCAGAATGGAAAGCAAGCTGGCTACAAAACAGAACACAGAGAGTAGGGCTTAAGGGTAACTACTCAGACTGGCGAAAGGTGGGAAGTGGTGTTCCACAAGGATCGGTGCTGGGACCACTGTTGTTCACCATTTACATAAACGATTTGGACTCGGGAAGCAGAAGTGCAATTTAAAAATTTGCGGATGACACCAAATTTGGGGTATAGTTAAAACTGAGGAGGACTGAGACAAAATACAAGAAGACATTAATAAACTTGCAGAATGGGCGTGTAATTGGCAAATGAATTTCAATATAAATAAGTGTGAGGTGGTGCATTTTGGTAGGAAGAATAAGGAGGCACATTTTGCTTGGATAATAAGAGTCTAAATGGGGTAGAGGAGCAGAGGGATCTAGGGGTACAGATACACAAATCATTAAAAGTAGCAACAGGTTAATAAGGCCATTTAAAAAAAGCAAACAAAGCACTGGGGTTCATTTCTAGAGGGATAGAATTGAAAAGCAGGGAAGTTATGTTAAACTTGTATAGAACCTTGGTTAGACCACACTAGGAGTACTGTGCACAGTTCTAGTCTCCATATTATAGAAAGAATATAGAGGCATTGGAGAAGGTGCAAAAAAGATTTACAAGGATGATACCAGAATTGAGAGGTTATAACTACCAGGAAAGATTGAACAGGCTGGGGCTCTTTTCTCTACAAAAGAGAAGACTGAGGGATGACCAAATAGAAGTCTTTAAGATTCTGAAAGGGTTTGATAGGGTAGACGTAGAGACGATGTTTCCACTTGTGGGGCAGACCAGATCTAGAGGCCATAAACATAAAATAGTCACTAATAAATCCAATAGGGAATTCAGGAGAGTGGTTAGAATGTGGAACTCACTACCACATGGATTAGTTGAGGCGACTACCATAGATGCATTTAAGGGGAAGCTAGATAAGCACATGAGGGAGAAAGGAATAGAAGGATATGCTGATAGGGTGAGATGAAGTAAGGTAGGAGGAGGCTCGTGCGGAGCATTGACATAGACCTGTTGGGCTGAATGGCCTGTTTCCATGCTGTACATTCTCTGTAAACGGGGAGGTTATAAGTGGTGGGGACTGTAATAATAATTTCAGATACGCCAGAGCAGAGGACAAGTAGACTTGAGGTACTGAGGCTATTTCTACAGGAGCAGCAAAGGCTAAGAAACTTAGCAGGAGTTTTTATAGAATTACAGAGAGTTTTGATAAAGAGTGAATAGAAAAAGACTGTTTCCTCTGGCTGGGGGAAGGGGTTGTCAATTTAAAAACTCGCACGAAGAGAGTGAGGAGAGGTTAGGAGAACGTAGGCAGCATCAGAGCATTGGATGCTTTTCCATAGGGTGTAGTTGAGAATTATTGCATATTTTAAGGGAAAAGTAGATAAGCATTTGAAGTGGGGCTATGGGGGAAGAGTGCAAAGCAGTGGGATTAGTTTTGGCTTGCTCCAGGAAAGAGCTGGCACAATTGTAAACATCTGTCTCTCCAGGGTGCAGGATCTCTGGGCCAGTTTGCTTGACCTCTCTGCGTGTCACTGAAGTTTTTTTCCCTCTGCAGACCTGCGACCGCATCAAGCAGTCTGCGTCAGGTACCAAACGACGTGTCTTCATTGTGGAGACCATGGGAGGTTACTGTGGCTACCTGGCCTCGGCGACGGCATTGGCTGTCGGGGCTGATGCCGCCTACATCTACGAAGACCTGATTAACATTCATGACTTGAAGGTGCGTTCATGAGATGCCAAGCAAAATCTTGACTGTGGGGAGGGGGGAACACTCAATCCCTTAGTTTTCCCGCTGTAGTTACTCTCCCTTCTCCTGAGGGTACTGACTGGCGCTGGGCTACAATCCGCTGTCCGCTGCCCTAACCGAGTGGCCACCATTTCATTGGAAGACTATTCAACTGCGTGGAGCATCACAGCCCAGCCGACATCAGCAATCACGCGTTCCCGACAGGGGGTCAGTCGATTTGCGATTCAGGCAGAACCCTGCATGATGGTTTTTATTCTCATCCCAGCGGCGCAAAGTCCAATTGTAGTCTCCCCAATGTTATCGAATGATACAGCACAGAAGGAGGCCATTCGGCCTATCGTGCCTGTGCTAGCGAAAGAGCTATCTAATCAATCCCGATCAGTCCTAAATCCCTGCTTTTTCCCTAAAGCCCTGTAAATTTCTCCTTTACAAGTATTTATCCAATTCCCTTTTGAAAGTTACTATTGAATCTGCTTCCACCGCCCTTTCAGGCAGTGTATTCCAGATCAGAACAACTCGCTGCGTTTATAATTTAAAAAAATTCACCTCATCGCCCTCACCCTGGCTCTTTTGCCAATTATCTTAAATCTGTGTCCTCTGGTTACCGACCCTCCTGCCACTGGAAACAGTTTCTCCTTATTTACTCTATCAAAACCCAGTCAAACTCCTGTCGGTTTACTTCCTGAGGGGCCCCTTCAGGGAGGGCGATCTGGTTGGGAGGGGCTGGTTTCCTAGCTCTTGACGCTTTGCTTTGTACCTGCAGGCCAACGTGGAACATCTAACCGGGAAGATGAAGACGACAATCCAGCGAGGGCTCATACTGAGGTGGGCTCCCACTGGGGGGAAAAGAATCGTGGTGCGGGGAGGGGGGGGCAGGATGTGGGCATGATGGTAATGCCAAGTAACACGCATGATTCTCTACCAGCCCTGCTGTCCTTCTGTAGGTGGCGTCCGAGGCTCAGTGGGCAGCACTCTGTCCTCTGAGCCAGAAGGTCGTTGGTTCAAGTCCCACTCCAGGGAGCTGAGCACATAATCCAGGCTGACACTTCAGTGCAGTGCTGAGGGAGTGCTGCGCTGTCAGAGGTGCCGTCTCTTGGATGAGACGTTAAATTGAGGCCCCTTCTGCCCTCTCAGGCGAACGTAAAAGATCCCAGGGCACTTTTTCGAAGAAGAGCAGGGGAGGTTCTCCCCGGTGTCCTGGCAAATATCCCTCAACCAACATCACTAAAACAGATGATGTGACTATTTATTTCATTGCTGTTTGTGGGACCTTGCTGTGCCACATCTCCCTACATTACAACAGTGACTACACTTCCAAAAGCACTTCATTGCCTGTAAAGTGCTTTGGGATGTCCTGAGGTCGTGAAAGGCACTATAGCAATGCAAGTCTGTCTGTCTGTCTTTATGGACAAGGAAATATTAGTGTCCTCTAAATACGTTCTCCTTCTGCTCGTCTTTGCTGAGAGGGCAGTGAGACACCCAACTCTTGTAATTCTCGACGGTCTCTTTTTAACCTGGATACCCTCCCCCTCCGCCACCCACAGCGTTAAACGGGGCCGCTGAGCAAAGAAGCCAGTGAGACTCCAAAAACTGATTCTCACTGAAATTGGAGCTCTGCCCTGAATTCCACACTCGCTGCAGCAACATGGCTGCACTCAGACTCTGATGGCGCCATTCTCCAGCTGGCCACCAGAGGGTGCCTGTGAGCTGCCGAGGTGTGGGCCGAGCATTCCCTCTGGCTGCTGAAGCCTCTGTATCTGTTGCACCTCGTCAGTAACAACGCCACTGGGGAATTGTGTGTGGTGTTATCTTCAAATAGGATTATATCAGTGGTTGAAATGGGGTACGGACAAGAGGCGGGGCATCCAGCTGCCCCTCCCCCTCCCACCCACACCCCTTTTTCTTGATCGCCATGAAGTCACGCCCCCTTAGCGTCTGCTCTGCCTGACGGAGTTGGGGCCCTTTCCCTTCCCAAATTTCCTTATCTCCTGGAGGAGCTGACTCTTAATTGGGATACGGCCACCTTGCCCGAGTGGCCCTTCCATTCTTCATGGGTGAGGCCAGAGGGTGAGTGTCGTCACGCTATTCGACCACCGAGGGCATCACAGCGGAGCCCAATCTCACCCAACGTCGACATGAATACATTTTACAACAGAGTGACAAGATAGTGAGACCTCCAGCCACCACCCCCTCTCCTCCACCACCGCCCCCCACCCCCCAAACTAAGGCGGAGGCCAATTTTGGTGCCTCTATTGCTAACCCCTGGTTGAGATCAGCTAACTCACTACAGACCAAGAATTCAGTCTGGCACCTTCTGGTCTAATTGGTTCAGTGCTCTGCCATATACTGTCCCATTGTGTTCTGACCTAGGGCAGGTCCTAACTCAAGTCTCACACACGAGATTCTTGAGCCACTTACTAGGGAAGAGTAGCTCAGGTGCTTTTCTGTTACCTTCTGTACGGTTTTTATCTTCAAAGTACCATCTACTAGGTGGGCTGCAACCCAGACTGAAGAGGCCCACCTGCCCTTTATGACGGTGGTGGGAGCCACCCGGACATATCAAACATTCCACACTGGACGTCAGCTCAGTGTCCACAGCTGGCGTTCCGGTCTCCGCTCGCCGGGGCCGTCTAGGGTGGGGTCCGAACGCAGCCCTTCTGACTCAGAGACAGGAAGGCCCCCACTGAGCCAAAGGCTCACTCCCTCCTGTGCTGCACCGACCACCAATGTACTACCGTCTCAGCCCTGGGAAAGTACCACTGAGCAGTGACTGAGCTTCTGCAGAGGTGTGGATTCTGGGGGTCAATTGAAATTTTCGAAACTGAGACAGATGGATTTTTGTACGGTAAGGGTATTAAGGGATATGGAACCAAGGCGGGTAAATGGAGTTACGATACAGATCAGCCATGATCTATAATTGAATGGCAGAACAGGCTCGAGGGGCTGAATGGCCTCCTCCTGTTCCTTTGTATGGAAAAGCCACCGTTGACCTCCATTACATGCACTCCTTCCCCCCCCCACCCCTGCATAATTGGTGCTTGATGCTGACTAAGGTAGCAGGGCAATCTGCATCACAGACTGGTCCATTCCTCCACAGGAGGGGCTGGGCAGTCACCAGAGCCTCCTCCATTTATGGGATGTGGGAGCTATGACCGTGCCATTCAGTGCTCCAGCGCACCAGACCTGGGCCTGCGAATCGCCCCTCCCAATCTCAGCCTTGGTGGTGAGGGTGGGGGCAACAATTGACCCGAGAGGGCGGGCAGCAGGGACAAGTGCCCTCACATCAGGTCTGCTGTCGGAGGACTGACGGAGGCCTGGGAGCACACTACCTGTTGTTTGCGTAAACATTCGAGGTGACATTTCGTTCTCTCTTCCCTTCCTTTTTCCCTCAAGAAACGAGAAATGCCACCAATATTACACCACAGAGTTTTTGTACAACCTCTACTCTGCGGAAGGGAAGGGAGTGTTCGACTGTCGAACCAACGTGCTGGGCCACATGCAGCAGGTAAGGGACACCCGAGGGCAGAGACTCGGGAGTTTCAGGTACCTGTTCAGCGAAGGAGTGAAGAAACATTAAGGCGCGTTGTCTTTGGGGAAAAAAAGAGCTATCGGGGTGACCTCATTCAACTTTTCAAAGATTATAAAAGGAAATGACTAAATCCTCTGCAGGCAAACCGATCCCCGACTCTGCTCCGGTGATTACCGATCCCCGACTCTGCTCCGATGATTACCGATCCCCGACTCTGCTCCGATGATGATCGATCCCCGACTCTGCTCCGATGATTACCGATCCCCGACTCTGCTCCGATGATTACCGATCCCCGACTCTGCTCCGATGATTACCGATCCCCGACTCTGCTCCGGTGATTACCGATCCCCGACTCTGCTCCGGTGATTACCGATCCCCGACTCTGCTCCGATGATTACCGATCCCCGACTCTGCTCCGATGATGATCGATCCCCGACTCTGCTCCGGTGATTACCGATCCCCGACTCTGCTCCGGTGATTACCAATCCCCGACTCTGCTCCGATGATTACCGATCCCCGACTCTGCTCCGGTGATTACCGATCCCCGACTCTGCTCCGGTGATTACCGATCCCCGACTCTGCTCCGATGATGATCGATCCCCGACTCTGCTCCGGTGATTTCCGATCCCCGACTCTGCTCCGATGATTACCGATCCCCGACTCTGCTCCGATGATGATCGATCCCCGACTCTGCTCCGGTGATTACCGATCCCCGACTCTGCTCCGGTGATTACCGATCCCCGACTCTGCTCCGGTGATTACCGATCCCCGACTCTGCTCCGGTGATTACCGATCCCCGACTCTGCTCCGGTGATTACCGATCCCCGACTCTGCTCCGGTGATTACCGATCCCCGACTCTGCTCCGATGATTGCCGATCCCCGACTCTGCTCCGGTGATTGCCGATCCCCGACTCTGCTCCGGTGATTGCCGATCCCCGACTCTGCTCCGTGATTACCGATCCCCGACTCTGCTCCGATGATGATCGATCCCCGACTCTGCTCCGGTGATTACCGATCCCCGACTCTGCTCCGGTGATTACCGATCCCCGAGTTTGCTCCGATGATTACCGATCCCCGACTCTGCTCCGGTGATTACCGATCCCCGACTCTGCTCCGATGATTACCGATCCCCGACTCTGCTCCGATGATTACCGATCCCCGACTCTGCTCCGGTGATTACCGATCCCCGAGTTTGCTCCGATGATTACCGATCCCCGACTCTGCTCTCTTCGTGTTGTCTGTTGATACAGGCCTCGATGTTAATGGGGGAGTTGTGTTTGGGCAGGGCCGGGGGGAAGGGTTGCGTGCGGCAAGGGGGTGAAATCCCATCTCAGCGTGAGGCTCTGGGCCATTTTAACCTCCTGGGCCTCACATAAATATTCCAGGGCAGTCTCCCTCCCTCCTGAAGCCAGCAGGACTGACGTCCGAGCCAATGGGCGGGAGAGGGGGAATCGGGCCGTGAGGTTTGGAACACCGGGGACCCCAGGGAACGATCCTCAGTGTAACCTCAGCGCTGGGCAAGGGCTTTGGCAGCCGATTCCAGCGTGCAGAGGGAGGGGCAGGGCCGGGGCTGGGAAGGCCCAAGGACTCCTTGTGGGGGAGCATGCCTGCTCTTACCCTGGCCCCTCCTGGCCAGTTGGGGCCGCCCGATATGGTTGGGCTGTCGGGTTTGTCACTGGGCGAGCCTCCCCCCGACTCGCCATTAAGATTACGTCGCAGCTCCGATGACATCAACGAGCCGGGACTTCGGGAGCCTCGGCCGACTTGAGAGGGTGGGAACGGACCGACCTCCGGCCGGTGAGCGGACTCGGCCTAATCTTAACCCCCTCCCCCGCACCATTCTCGCTGGGCGAGGTTGGGGGGGTGGGGTTTCAAATTAGGCTGAGATTCCCGTGGGGATTTCCCTCCCATCCAGCACCCCCCCCCTTACCCCCCGGGCCCTCGTGTCTCGTCGGGGCTGTCCACCCTCTTTGAACCTCCTCATTCATCGCGAACCTCTTTCATTTTCTTCTCTCTCGGTCGCCAGGGCGGCGCGCCAACTCCATTCGATAGGAACTTCGGGACGAAGCTCGGCGTGAAGGCAGTGCAGTGGCTGACTGAGAAACTCCACGAAACCTACAGGAAAGGTCTGGTATCAAACCTGGCAGTGTTGAGAGGGGAGGGTGGGGACCTCGTGAGCCCGTCAGCAGAGCAGGGAAGAGCTGGATTAAAGGTAGCACCATCCTACAGTGGAGTCGGAAGCAATGAAGAAATGGGACCACGGGGAAAGGGGAAGCCTTCCCTCCCAAGCAGTTAGGGTACAGTAGCATAGTGGTTATGTTACTGGACTAGTAATCCAGAGGCCTGGACTAATAATATAGTCATGAGTTCAAATCCCGCCACGGCAGCTGGGCAGTTGAAATTCAATTAATTAAATCTGAAATTAAAAAATACTAGTATCAGTAATGGTGGCCATGAAACTACCGGATTGTTGTAAAAACCCATCTGGTTCACTAATGTCCTTTAGGGAAGGAAGCCTGCCGCCCTTACCCGGTCTGGCCTATATGTGACTCCAGACCCACAGCAATGCGGTTGATTCTTAATTGCCCTCTGAAATGGCCTAGCAAGCCACTCAGTTGTAAAATCTCGCTACGAAAAGTCATAATAAGAATAAAACCGGACGGACCACCCGGCATCGGACCACTAGGCACCGGACACGACAACGGCAAACCAAGCCCAGTCGACCCTGCAAAGTCCTCCTCACTAACATCTGGGGACTTGTGTCAAAATTGGGAGAGCTGTCCCACAGTCTAGTCAAGCAACAGCCTGACATAGCCATACTCACAGAATCATACCTTTCAGCCAACGTCCCAGACTCTTCCATCACCATCCCTGGGTATGTCCTGTCCCACCAGCAGGATAGACCCACCAGAGGTGGCGGTACAGTGGTATACAGTCAGGAGGGAGTGGCCCTGGGAGTCCTCAACGTTGACTCCAGACCTCATGAAATCTCATGGCATCAGGTCAAACATGAGCAAGGAAACCTCCTGCTGATTACCACCTACCGTCCTCCCTCAGCTGATGAATCAGTCCTCCTCCATGTTGATCACCACTTGGAGGAAGCACTGAGAGTAGCAAGGGCATAGAATGTACTCTGGGTGGGGGACTTCAATGTCCATCACCAAGAGTGGCTCGGTAGCACCACTACTGACCGAGCTGGCCGAGTCCTGAAGGACATAGCTGCTAGACTGGGCCTGCGACAGGTGGTGAGCGAACCAACATGAGGGAAAAACCTACTTGACCTCGTCCACACCAATCTACCTGTCGCAGATGCATCTGTCCATGACAGTATTGGTAGGAGTGACCACCGCACAGTCCTTGTGGAGATGAAGTCCCGTCTTCGCACTGAGGACACCATCCAACGTGTTGTGTGGCGCTACCACCGTGCAAAATGGGATAGATTCAGAACAGATCTAGCAGCTCAAAACTGGGCATCCATGAGGCATTGTGGGCCATCAGCAGCAGCAGAATTGTATTCCAGCACAATCTGTAACCTCATGGCCTGGCATATTCCTCATTCTACCATTACCAACAAGCCAGGGAATCAACCCTGGTTCAATGAGGAGTGTAGAAGAGCATGCCAGGAGCAGAACCAGGCGTACCTAAAAATGAGGTGCCAACCTGGTGAAGCTACAACTCAGGACTACAGGCATGCTAAACAGCAGAAGCAACATGCTATAGACAGAGCGAAGCGATTCCACAACCAACGGATCAGATCAAAGCTCTGCAGTCCTGCCACATCCAGTCGTGAATGGTGGTGGACAATTAAACAACTAACGGGAGGAGGAGGCTCTGTAAACATCCCCATCCTCAATGATGGCGGAGTCCAGCACGTGAGTGCAAAAGACAAGGCTGAAGCGTTTGCAACCATCTTCAGCCAGAAGTGCTGATTGGATGATCCATCTCGGCCTCCTCCCGATATCCCCACCATCACAGAAGCCAGTCTTCAGCCAATTTGATTCACTCCACGTGATATCAAGGAACGGCTGAGTGCATTGGATACAGCAAAGGCTATGGGCCCCGACAACATCCCGGCTGCAGTGCTGACGACTTGTGCTCCAGAACTAGCTGCGCCTCCATCCGAGCTGTTCCAGTACAGCTACAACACTGGCATCCACCCGACAATGTGGAAAATTGCCCAGGTATGTCCTGTCCACAAAAAGCAGGAGAAATCCAATCCGGCCAATTACCGCCCCATCAGTCTACTCTCAATCATCAGCAAAGTGATGGAAGGTGTCGTCGACAGTGCTATCAAGCGGCACTTACCAATAACCTGCTCACCGATGCTCAGTTTGGGCTCCGCCAGGACCACTCGGCTCCAGACCTCATTACAGCCTCGGTCCAAACATGGACAAAAGAGCTGAATTCCAGAGGTGAGGTGAGAGTGACTGCCCTTGACATCAAGGCAGCATTTGACCGAGTGTGGCATCAAGGAGCCCTAGTAAAATTGAATTCAATGGGAATCAGGGGGAAAACTCTCCAGTGGCTGGAGACATACCTAGCACAAAGGAAGATGGTAGTGGTTGTTGGAGGCCAATCATCTCAGCCCCAGGACATTGCTGCAGGAGTTCCTCAGGGCAGTGTCCTAGGCCCAACCATTTTCAGCTGCTTCATCAATGATATTCCCTCTATCATAAGGTCAGAAATGGGAATGTTTGCTGATGATTGCACAGTGTTCTGTTCCATTTGCAACCCATCAGATGATGAAGCAGTCCGAGCCCGCATGCAGCAAGACCTGAACAACATCCAGGCTTGGGCTGATAAGTGGCAAGTAATATTCACGCCAGACAAGTGCCAGGCAATGACCATCTCCAACATGAGAGAGTCTAACCACCTCTCCTTGACATTCAACGGCATTACCATCGCCGAATCCCCCACCATCAACATCCTGGGGGTCACCATTGACCAGAAACTTAACTGGACCAGCCACATAAATACTGTGGCTGCAAGAGCAGGTCGGAGGCTGGCTATTCTGTGGCGAGTGACTCACCTTCTGACTTCCCCAAAGCCTTTCCACCATCTACAAGGCACAAGTCAGGAGTATGATGGAATACTCTCCACTTGCCTGGATGAGTACAGCTCCAACAACACTCAAGAAGCTCGACACAATCCAGGACAAAGCAGCCCGTTTGATTGGTACCCCATCTACCACCCTAAACATTCACTCCCTTCACCACCGGTGCACCATGGCTGCAGTGTGTACCATCCACAGGATGCACTGCAGCAACTTGCCAAGGCTTCTTCGACAGCACCTCCCAATCCCGCAACCTCTACCACCTAGAAGGACAAGGGCAGCAGGCACATGGGAACACCTCCACCTGCACGTTCCCCTCCAAGTCACACACCATACCGACTTGGAAATATATCGCCGTTCCTTCATCGTCGCTGGGTCAAAATCCTGGAACTCCCTACCCAACAGCATTGTGGGAGGATCTTCACCACACGGACTGCAGCAGTTCAAGAAGGCGGCTCACCACCACCTTCTCAAGGGCAATTAGGGATGGGCAATAAATGCTGGCCTCGCCAGCGACACCCACATCCCATGAACAAATAAAAAAAGTGATCTGGAGGGAATGTCCCCTGAGCTAACATGGAAGGATTGAGAGGGAGTGGCATCAATGAAAGCCCCCTGAAACACTGAGGTAATTGAGAGAAGCCCCTGATGTCACTTTGGAGCTGGGAGTTCCTTCAGCGTTTCTAGCTCATTAAATCTGGAAAGTACACCAATAGAATGTTCCAGCCCTGGGAAAGAAAGAAAGACTTTCATTTATACAGCGCCTTTCACCACCTCGGAGTCCCAAAGCGCTTTATAGCCAATGAAGTAATTTTTGAAGTGTAGTCACTGTTGTAATGTAGGAAACATGGCAGCCAATTTGCACACAGCAAGATCCCACAAACAGTAAAGTGCTAATGACCAGATAATCTGTTCTAGTGATGTTAGTTGAAGGATAAATATTGGCCAGGATACCGGGGAGAACTCCCCTGCTCTTTTCTAAATAGTGCTATGGGATCTTTTACAGACGGGGCCTCTGTTTAACATCTTATCCAAAAGACAGCACCTCTGACGGTGCAGCACTCCCTCAGTACTGCACTGGGAGTATTAGCCTAGATTATGTGCTGAAGTCTTTGGAGAGGGGCATGAGCCCACAACCTTCTGACTCTGAGGACAGAGTGCTACCACTGAGCCACGGCAGTGGGTGAGAGAAGGCATAAAAACAACCTCAATACGGGGAGATGGGCGAGAGATTTAAATGTGGAGAAGGGCTGATATTTCCTCGGGACTCCGTATCAAAGAGGGAAGTACTTAAGGCACTACAGTGCCTTTGGGCCCGGTCGGGCGGAGGAGGGGCCCCAAAGTCAGCCAGGGTTCCCCTAACACCCTGCCCCCCTCGGATCACCATCCAATGACCTGTATAGGTTGGTTGAGGGCACCGTTGGACTTGGCTGTGATTCCCCCCCCCCCCCCCCCCCCACAAGGTTGAATAGCCCACCATCGTTCGCTGTATAGACTCACAGGCGTAAGGACGCTCGGGATGAGTCACCAGAGTGCGACTGGCAGCAGTGGAGCTGTACCCTAGCAAGAGGCAGCACCCCGAGGGGTGGAGGGGAGACAATTGTCGAGAAAGAAGGGGGGGGAGTTGTCAGCAGCGTTCATTATTTCAGAAGTTGGGGTGGTGGGGGGAGAGTATTGAAAGGGTGTCTGCTGTAATTGCGCTTCTGTAACTTGTCTTTTCTCGGATAGGGCAAGTCTTCGCTAACTCTCCTGAGACGTCCTGTGTCCTGGGAATGAACAGGAAGGCCTTGGTTTTCCGACCAGTGACCGAGCTGAAGGCAGACACGGACTTTGAGTAAGTAGTGGAAGGAGGGGGGAGTGCGGTCAGGGTGTGACACTGCTGTGACTTCACGGTTCATTGACCTCCGCAACCGTAGGCCCAAAGCATGGAAACCACGGCTAGAATGTGGGGTCCAAAACTGGCCGGGTAGAGAGGAGGATGATTCCACTGTCACGGAGTAATCCAGAACCCGGCGTTTCTCATAGGAGATTAGTAATACAACAACAACTTGCATTTCTAACGTAAAACATCCCAAGGCGCTTCACAGGAGCATTAACAGAGTTTGACACCGAGCCACACAAGGAGATATTAGGACAGATGACCAAAAGCTTGGTCAAAGAGGTAGGTTTTAAGCAGAGTCTTAAAGGAAGAGAGAGGTAGAGAGACGGGGGGAGGGGGGGGGTTTAGGGAGGGAATTCCAGAGATTAGGGCCTAGGCAGCTGAAGACACGATGAAAATCGGGGATGCGCAAGAGGCCAGAATTGGAGGAGCGCAGAGATCTCGGAGGGTTGTGGGGCTGGAGGACGTTAGGGAGGGGCAAGGCCATGAAATATATTGGGTCCCCACCTACACAAGAGCTGGACCCTGTGCAAAATGTACAAGCGTATCAGTGGACGTGGAGGTGAGAGTTATACCAGCACCAACAGGTTAGAGGTGTGGGTTTTGACTTATGGTCAGCCAGACATCTGACACGGAGAGAGATCGAGCTCAAACCACCCACCTTGCCATTGCTGGTGAGCTTCCAGCTGCTTATCCAACTACGACCACCCTACCTATTGGGGAACTGGCTTACAGGGTTATCTGGAGCTGACCAAAGAATCCCAGCCCATCAGTGACCGGTCTACCCCTCCAGATTCTATTAGTGGGCCAGAGGACGGGTCAATCATTCGCACTGCCCAGAACACACTGGACCTGCCCTGGTTCAGGCACCAATTGCCGAATCAACGAGGGAGGGTTTTTTTTTTGTCAATGGACTTCCATCACCGGGCTTATCGGCTCAGAGACATTTCAACCCCATAAAGACCCATGCCCCCCCCGCCACCTCATAGCTGGTCATTAGACAACTGATAAACGCTCGGTACTCATTGGGTGCCAGAAACTCCTCAAGGGCGTCGGAACTCTCCATAAAATGTGGGGCCATGTTGCCACCATGCTCCCGACGGGCACCGTGCCCCATTAAATGGTGATCCACCAGCTGGAGGTGTGGAACTCCAGCAGCAGCTGGTTGCCTCTCTATAACCCGGTCACGGTGGGGAAGGGGCCTGGATGTACAAGTGCGCGTTCCCATATTCAGCTTCCAGGTAACGGCTTCTACCAGCTGCCATCCCCGATTTTCCCCGTCAGCCCTCCACGATGGATATCTGCCCTCCACGTGGCGCAAGGACCTACATTGGCCAGCTTGCAATGTGCCAACCACCTGGACGTTCTAGGTGTCCCCAGGTCCATTGCCACATTCTGGGCCTACTCATCACCAACTGCAATGATGCAGGTACACGAGGGGCTTTGACAAAGAGACATGTCTTTTAAAAAATGTTTTTTTATTCATTCTTGGGATATAGGCGTCGCTAGAAGGGTCAACATTTATTGCCCATCCCTAATTGCCCTTGAGAAGGTGGTGGTGAGCCGCCTTCTTGAACCACTGCAGTCCGTGTGGTGACGGTTCTCCCACAGTGCTGTTAGGAAGGGAGTTCCAGGATTTTGACCCAGCGACGATGAAGGAACGGCGATATATTTCCAAGTCGGGATGGTGTGTGACTTGGAGGGGAACGTGCAGGTGGTGGTGTTCCCATGTGCCTGCTGCTCTTGTCCTTCTAGGTGGTGGAGGTCACGGATTTGGGAGGTGCTGTCGAAGAAGCCTTGGCGAGTTGCTGCAGTGCATCCTGTAGATAGGACACACTGCAGCCTGCTGTGAGGCTGACTCACCCTTCAGGGTACTCGGCAATGGGTCAGTATAGGCTGGAGCCCTTGCTGCAGCCACTACCCCTTTTGCTTCTGAATATTGCAGATAAGCCCAGGTGAATCCCTTCTGCTGCACACCTCGAGGTTCTGAACCATGAGAGAGAACTGTTAGGACACTAGCTTATCCCGAATTAGGACTTTGCTGTCATTGAAGAAAGGTGATAAAGACCAAGATAGCCCCTTGGCGCAGAAGTTGGCATCTGCCAGGACCCCTCGGCACTGATGCGAATCAACCATTGGAACAGATGCGGCCTGGTATCCTCCAATCAAAATCTTTGAGATCCACTCTTGAGGGTTACAGATAGAGGGAGAATAACAACAACAACTACTTGCATTAATATAGTGCCTTTAACGATATAATATGTCCCAAATTGCCATCCAACGTTTCATTGATGAAGGCATTCAACAGGAGATGAGGAACAAGAGGAGGCCATTCAGCCCCTCGAGCTGTTCCGCCGATCATTTAGAGTATGGCTGATCTCCATCTTAACTCCATTTACCCGCCTTGGTTCCATATCCCTTAATACCCTTACCCAACAAATATCTATCAATCTCAGTTTAGAAATCTTCAATTGACCCCCAGCCTCAACAGCTTTCTGGGGGAGAGAGTTCCAGATTTCCACTCCCCTTTGTGTGAAGAAGTGCTTCCTGACATCACCCCTGAATGGCCCAGCTCTAATTTTAAGGTTATGCCCCCTTGTTCTGGGCTCCCCCACCAGAGGAAATAGTTTCTCTCTATCTACCCTGTGGAGAATGAAGGGTTATGGTACAGAGAGGCTGACGGGTGGAGGTGAAGCATTACAGGGGGATTAGTGTTGGGGACAGAGTTTGCAGAGATGTCAATGGGGATTGTAGGTATTGCTGGAGAGCAGGATGTGAATCTCTGATATTTTTCTTAGAGTTGGTGGCTGGAGTTTGTGTGATATTCGTCCCTTTAATTCCACGTGTGTCTGATAGGCACCGGATGCCAAAGGAGCAGTGGTGGCTGAGGCTGAGGCCCTTACTGAAGATGTTGGCCAAGTACCAGACCCACTTCGATAACTACATCACTGGGAAGATCCACCATGTTAACCGGCGGAGCCTCAGCGTCGAGTCCGGCTTCTGAGGGGAGGGGGTAAGGCGGCTGCTCGTAAACACCCTGAGTCTCCCGCCACTGTGTTTTAACCTCGTTAGGATAAGTCAACCGTGAATTAGCACACAACAACAGCTTGCATTTATATATCACCTGTAAGGTAGAAAAATATCCCACGGTGCTTCACAGGAGTGTTAACAGATGATAGAAACTTTACACCAAGGTGGCTACGTTTCAGCGCAAAAGGGTCACGTGTCAGATCTAATCCACGGGGAGAATGGCCTCGTGCCTGTGAGCATGGTTGTATCTACTATCCCCTCTGACACACCCAGGCTCCTCAGCCCCCGGTTCCTCTACCTTGTGCCACTCTGGGCAACGAGAGCAGCTTGTGGTGGCTGCTAGTTGGATTCCTTGTCTCCACTCAGCTCTCTCCCCCTCGCTCTCGCTCTTTCTGTCTTCCCCCCCTCCCTATCTCCTTTTTTTTCTCTTTCCAACTGGGCTCTCTCTCTCTCTTCGCTCGGCCCCCCCTCGCCTGCCCCAGCCTCCCGTCTGGCACCTCACCCGGCCCCCCGCCTAGCCCTCCCTCTTCCCGTCCTCTCTCTGTCCCCCCCCTCTTCCTCCTCTCTCTCTCTCTCCCCTCCCTCTTCCTCCTCTCTCTCATCTCGCCCCTTCTTTCTCTCTCTCTCGCCTCCCTCTTTCTCTCTCTCTCGCCTCCCTCTTTCTCTCTCTCGCCTCCCTCTTTTCCTCTCTCTCTCTCGCCTCCCTCTTTTTCACTCTCTCTCTCTCGCCTCCCTCTTTTTCACTCTCTCTCTCTCGCCTCCCTCTTTTTCACTCTCTCTCTCTCGCCTCCCTCTTTTCCTCTCTCTCTCTCGCCTCCCTCTTTTCCTCTCTCTCTCTCTCGCCTCCCTCTTTTCCTCTCTCTCTCTCTCGCCTCCCTCTTTTCCTCTCTCTCTCTCTCGCCTCCCTCTTTTCCTCTCTCTCTCGCCTCCCTCTTTTCCTCTGTCTGTCTCTCTCTCTCTCTCTCGCCTCCCTCTTTTCCTCTCTCTCTCTCTCTCGCCTCCCTCTTTTCCTCTCTCTCTCCTCTCTCTCGCCTCCCTCTTTTCCTCTCTCTCTCCTCTCTCTCGCCTCCCTCTTTTCCTCTCTCTCTCTCTCTCTCGCCTCCCTCTTTTCCTCTCTCTCTCTCTCGCCTCCCTCTTTTCCTCTCTCTCTCTCTCTCGCCTCCCTCTTTTCCTCTCTCTCTCTCTCTCGCCTCCCTCTTTTCCTCTCTCTCTCTCTCGCCTCCCTCTTTTCCTCTCTCTCTCTCTCTCGCCTCCCTCTTTTCCTCTCTCTCTCTCTCTCTCGCCTCCCTCTTTTCCTCTCTCTCTCTCTCTCTCGCCTCCCTCTTTTCCTCTCTCTCTCTCTCTCTCTCGCCTCCATGGTGGCACCGAATCTATAG
The DNA here is from genome assembly GCF_035084215.1 of Heptranchias perlo. Taxonomy (NCBI): domain Eukaryota; kingdom Metazoa; phylum Chordata; class Chondrichthyes; order Hexanchiformes; family Hexanchidae; genus Heptranchias; species Heptranchias perlo. The sequence continues at coordinate 90,231,943 of NC_090331.1, read as the reverse complement.
GAAATTGGTACAGGGATAACCCTGGCATCTTGTGCTATTCAATGCCAAAATTTGGGGCACCACAGCCCCTTGGCACCATACCAGCCAATGTTTTTGTTAAAGTTGCCATATCTGTGGCATATAAAACATGGTGAACTGTTCAACTCTTAGCCAGTCAAACACCAACCCTTCCACTCAGTGCATTAACTCAAATGTAGATGAGGCAGTTAGAATAATGAGGGTACAAAAGCTTCACATCTGGGTGGTGGGGGGTTGGCTATATTCTTTCGGGGGGAGGGTCTAATACCTCTCACAGTGACCCTGCGCAAACACGCATGAAATAAGTGACGGAGAATGGGGGAAAGTGGCACTGGGGAGCTCAATCCATGGAACCCTGTGCTTGCAGCCCTTGCGTTTACCTTAATAGAAACCGTGATCACCTGGGTAGAGCAGAACCCCAACCTCTCCAGCTGCACATAGGACATTCAGGGAGTGGCGCTGAGATCGCTCTGCCCTGAGTGGCAATGAGGCGCAGCGTCTCCCCAAAGGAAACTGTGACCCGTAAATATTGCATTCTAGTGATCCCCTCGACCCCTTCTGGCCGCACTTAACTGTGTCTTATCGTTAGATTAGCTGCTGAAATAACGCCTGTTCGGAGAACACTGTTGATACTGCGCGCGTCGCTAATGCATTCTGTGATACTGTCCCGTAGAAATTAACTCAGATATTCACCTTTGCTTCTCTTAACTACAATGTAGGCCTGGGATTTAGAAAATTCCAAGTGATTCCCTTCTCCAGAAGGTTAAAGGTTGATCCTAGAATTAATGGCGCATGGTTATTTGAGATTCTTTTAACATTGAGTGAGTGTTTTTTTTAAAAATACAAATCTTAACCTTAAAGGAGCTCTATCTTCAAAAGGTGTTGGCAACCTATTTTCAGGAGAGGATAGAGCCATGAGTTATTCTCATCACTCCCCAGTAATATTTATTACATTGCTTGATGTGTTTGTTTCCCTATGAATAAAAGTTTGCCAAACACTTATTTAAGGATGACATTGCCCCTTTAAATATTACTATGGTATTCTCTGGTCATGTGACCACTCCAGTGAATCATGTGAACGGGTAATGACGACCCTTGTGATGTCACAAGGGGCGTGACATGAACTCTGACAATATAATCAAGGTTAGTGCACTGTCCATTCAACTCTGGGACCTGAGTCAAACCCAACCCAGGTTGACGGGATGAGAGGCTCCTTTGCTAGCTCTTAAGGTCAATCCTGCTGCTAATGGACAGACAGTCATGGTGCACATGTGACATAGGATGACTGGTGTGGGAAAATGCCAGAACGGTGCAATCGAGGGCTCTCTTCTGCGATTGGGCTTGAGATGTTGGGTCAGAGTAAGGGTGAGCTTTGCTCTGCATCTGGCTGTGCAGCCTCTGATCTGAGAGGGTTTGGTGCTCTGACACACAGTATTGAAAAGATCTCCCTGCCAAAATACACATATTCAACATTTTTAAATTACAAACAATAGATCAAAGCAGTGGTAAACTTCACTTTTAACACCATTGTAAGCATTTATTGGCCAGTATCTCTGACCTGTGCAACTGCTCCAATGTATCTGTGGGTTGTGTGTATATAAAACTGTCTACCTTGTACTGACAATGGATTGTGAATTGGATAGATTGTATTGTGTCTTGTGATTAAATTTATATTGTGCAATGGCTGTAGTCTCTGAACTTGTTGATTATTGGATTTTATTTTTAAAATTCCCCCTTTCCTTCCCCCCCCCTCACTCCAAGAGAAAAGAATGGGTTGCAAAGACATCCTATGCCTTTGAGAGATGTGCCAACAGAGATAGCAAACAGGGAGTGTGAGGAGGGAACAGCAGAATGGTTCCCACAATATTGTCCTATGTCACAACTCACTTCTAGCTTTTTTTTCTCCCCCCGGGCTGAACTCACGCAAGGCACCCAGGAGTTAAGAATCTCCCTGGTCGCTCCATGTTGAGGGTTCACTACCGTATATGAAGCTGTCCTCCCTGCAGTATTTCTTGCAAGATTGTAAATGGATTCTTTCAGAACCAAGAACAGCAAGCAGAGGGAATCTTCACAAATACACTTCGAAGAGTGTCACCACCCACAGAAAGAAAAGTTGCATTTATAGAGCACCTTTCATGGCCTCAGGACATCCCAAAGTGCTTTACAGCAAAGGTCCTTAGAGGGCAGATAGGGCCTTGGTTTAACATCTCATCCAAAAGAAGGCACCTCTGACAGTGCAGCACTCCCTCGGTATTGTGCTGAAGTGTCAGCCTGGATTATGTGCTTAAGTCTCTGGAGTGGGATTTGAACCCTCAACTTTTGACTCAAGGGGGTGAGAGTGCTACACACTGAGCCACAGCTGACACTAATTCATCAGAGAGAGGCCTGAAAGGAACTAGGAAAGAATCAGCAGCACTAGACGGAGAGAAAGTGGGTCACTTTAGAAACTGCAGCAAGCTGATTGGAAATGTCTAAATTATTTATACTGGACCCCCATGGTGCTTTTGTTTTAAATGGGAGGTAATTTCCACTTCAAAAAAGCAGTGAGTTAGTTGTTGAGGGGATTAAGGTTTATGAACTTTCATCAGCACTCAAGTACATGAACCCAGCCACTGTCAGATTTTGGAATGGGGGCAACTTTTCTTTCTGTGGGTGGTGACACTCTTCTAAGTGTATTTGCGAAGATTCCCTCTGCTTGCTAGTCCCTTAGAGAGAGAGAGAGGTGGAGAAGTTTTGGGAGGAAATTCCACAGCTTGGGGCCCAGACGGCTGAAGGCACGGCCGCTAATGGCAGGGCAAGAAGAGTCGGCAATGCACAAGAGACCAGAGATGGAGGAATGCAAAGATCTCAGAGGATTGTAGGTCTGGAGTGGGTTACAGAGATAGGGAGGAGTGAGGCCACGGAGGGATTTGAACACGAGGACAAGAATTTTAAAATCTAGTTGTTGCCAGACTGGAAGCCAATGTAGACCAGCGAGCACAGGGGGTGATGGGTGAACGGGACTTGGTGCGAGTTAGGATGTGGGCTGCAGAGTTTTAGATGAGCTCAAGTTTATGGAAGGTGGATGATGGGAGACTGGCCAGGGGAGCATTGGAATAGTCCAATCTGGAGGTAACAAAAGCATGGATGATAGTTTCAGCATCAGATGGGCGGAGATGGGTGATATTAGGGAATGTACCCACCATTGTCCTTTTATATCTCTTGTACTGTTTAAATTTGATCAAACCAGGATGTTTCGAGCCTAAGTGTCTGTGTGGAATCTTATAATCTGGTGAATGCTACTGCACGGAGTAAAACTTACCAACTGAGTGTTAGAACTGATCTGCCCAGGGAGCTGTACAAAGCACATGGTCAATGGCGACCAAACAGCAGTAATAAAACCCAGGTGATATAAAACGGGGGTGAGGAGGGGAGTCCATATGCAGTAACATAAGGACATCTGGTTTCACGTTGGAGTGGTTTGAGAGGTAAGCCTGTAATGATCCTTGACAATAGCATCCGTTCCGAGTTATAAATCATGGCCTCTTCCATTGATGATAATGTCACGTACATGTGTAAAATTAATTACTCCCATCCAATAAACACTGACTTAATTATGGCTTCATTTGCCTTGCAGTCAGATTTAAATCCTAATCTAGTCAGAGAGGTTCTGCTGATTAATATAACAGTGAATTATTACAAGGCTACGATAACAGGCTGTTCTGAATAATTGAATTTCCCCCTGCCAGCCCCTCCCCCCCATTCTATGAAATTCTGCCTGTTTCGGTCACTCAAAGGCACACTCACTATGAGATTATGGTTTAGCCAAAATGAGGCATCGCCATCATCAGAATCAAGAGTCAAGCACGTAGTGTGGGACTGAAGCTCCATGTAGGTCAGACCAGAGAGGGGAGACATGATCCCTTCCCTGAAGGACATTAGTGAACCAGATGAGTTTATAGCAGAGTCTTTCATAGGAACAGGAATAGGCCATTTAGCCTCTCGAGCATATTCCACATTCAGTGAGATTATGGCTGATCTGTGACCTAACTCCGTGGGCATAATTTTAGCCCAGAGCCGGGGGGATGAGGGGGGGATTGAATTGCGGACGGGAAACCTGGAAGTACGGGTTTCCTGGACGTCCTTACGATTTTGATGTAACGACATTTTTTTTTAATGGTTTCCCGCCCGACAGGCCGGCCTGATTGACAGGCTGGTCTCAGTCAGACAGGAGAAGAGGAAGGAAGAGGACGTCTTCAGGTAAGTGTTAGATGGGATGGATGGGGTGGGATTCACTGGGGGGGTCAGTCATTAGTGAGGGGGGATTGGGGGTCAGTCATCGGGGGGGGATCGGGGGTCAGTCATCGGGAGGAGGGTCAATCACCAGGGGAGTGGTTGGGAGTCATTGGGGTGGTCTGCGATCATGGTGGGGGTTCAGTTGATTGTAGGGGTGGTCTGCGATCATGGTGGGGATCGGTTGATCGTAGGGGGTGGTCGGCAATTGCTGGGGGGGGTGTCAGAGGTGGTGGGGGAATCGCTGCAGGTAGGCTTGTTGGGCTTGGGGGAAGCACTCCTGCTCCTCTGGGCCCACAAGCTGTGCTATAGAGGCACTCACCTGCAGTCTCAGGCCTTCTCGCCTCCTCTCACGTGGCGTGAAGGAGAAGGCCCGGGAATCCCACCCCCCAGGGGCTAAAATCAAAAAAGCTTTCATAATGGAGGCCCACAGCCTCCTTAAAAGCTTTTAATGCCCAACCCACCTCCTGAGAGCGGGTTGGTTGTCCCCCGCCTCGTCCCACCTCCGCGAAAACCGGAAATGGGCAATTTGGAGGTGGGTTTGGGGGCGGGTTTTAGATTTTTGCAATTTTTACTGCTCCCCCCTTCCAACTCACCCATTTTTCTAAGCTAAGATCATGCCCCATATCCCTTTGGTTAACAAAAACCTATCAATCTCAGATTTAAAATTAACGATTGAGCTAGCGTCAACTGCTGTTTGCAGAAGAGAGTTCCAAACTTCTACCACCCTTTGTGTGTAGAAATATTTCCTATCGTCACTTCTGAAAGTCCTGGCTCTAATTTTCAGTCTATGTCCCCTAGTCCTAGACTCCCCAATCAGCAGAAATAGTTTCTCTCTATCTACCCTATCAATTCCCCTGAATATCTTGAAAACTTCGATCAAATCACCCCTTAATCTTCTAAATTCCAGGGAATACAACCCTAGTTTGTGTAATCTCTCCTCATAATTTAACCCTTGCAGTCCAGGTATCATTCTAGTAAATCTACGCTGCACTCCCTCCAAGGCCAATATATCCTTCCTAAAGTGCAGTGCCCAGAACTGAACACAGGTGCGGTCTAACCAGGGCTTTGTTTTTATTCGCTGGCAAGGCCGGCATTTATTGCCCATCCCTAATTGCCCTTGAGAAGGTGGTGGTGAGCCGCCTTCTTGAACCGCTGCAGTCCGTGTGGTGAAGGTTCTCCCACAGTGCTGTTAGGAAGGGAGTTCCAGGATTTTGACCCAGCGACGGTGAAGGAACGGCGATATATTTCCAAGTCGGGATGGTGTGTGACTTGGAGGGGAATGTGCAGGTGGTGTTGTTCCCATGTGCCTGCTGCCCTTGTCCTTCTAGGTGGTAGAGGTCGCGGGTTTGGTAGGTGCTGTCGAAGAAGCCTTGGCGAGTTGCTGCAGTGCATTCTGTAGATGGTACAAACTGCAGCTACTGTGCGCTGGTGGTGAAGGGAGTGAATGTTTAGGGTGGTGGACGGGGTGCCAATCAAGCGGGCTGCTTTATCTTGGATGGTGTCGAGCTTCTTGAGTGTTGTTGGAGCTGCACTCATCCAAGCAAGTGGAGAATATTCCATCACACTCCTGACTTGTGCCTTGTAGATGGTGGAAAGGCTTTGGGAAGTCAGGAGGTGAGTCACTTGCCGCAGAATACCCAGCCTCTGACCTGCTCTTGTAGCCACAGTATTTATATGGCTGGTCCAGTTAAGTTTCTGGTCAATGGAAACCCCCAGGATGTTGATGGTGAGGGATTCGGCGACGGTAATGCCGTTGAATGTCAAGGGGAGGTGCTTAGACTCTCTCTTGTTGGAGATGATCATTGCCTGGCACTTATCTGGCGCGAATGTTACTTGCCACTTATCAGCCCAAGCCTGGATGTTGTCCAGATCTTGCTGCATGTGGGCACGGACTGCTTCATTATCTGAGGAGTTGCAAAAGGAACTGAACATTGTGCAATCATCAGCAAACATCCCCATTTCTGACCTTATGCCGAGATGGATCATCTACTCAGCACTTCTGGCTGAAGATGGTTGCAAACGCTTCAGCCTTGTCTTTTGCACTCACGTGCTGGACTCTGCTATCATTGAGGATGGGGATGTTTACAGAGCCTCCTCCTCCCGTTAGTTGTTTAATTGTCCACCACCATTCATGACTGGATGTGGCAGGACTGCAGAGCTTTGATCTGATCCGTTGGTTGTGGAATCACTTAGCTCTGTCTATAGCATGTTGCTTCCACTGTTTAGTATGCATGTAGTCCTGAGTTGTAGCTTCACCAGGTTGGCACCTCATTTTTAGGTACGCCTAGTGCTGCTCCTGGCATGCTCTTCTGCACTCCTCATTGAACCAGGGTTGATGCCTTGGCTTGTTGGTAATGGTAGAGTGAGGAATATGCCGGGCCATGAGGTTACAGATTGTGCTGGTATACAATTCTGCTGCTGCTGATGGCCCACAATGCCTCATGGATGCCCAGTTTTGAGCTGCTAGATCTGTTCTGAATCTATCCCATTTAGCACGGTGGTTGTGCCACACAACAAGTTGGATGGTGTATAGCTGTAGCATAACTTCTACCCCCTTGTATTCTAGTCCTCTAGATATGAAGGCCAGCATTCCATTAGCCTTTCTGATTATTTTCTGTACTGTCCATGACATTTTAATGATCTATGTACATGGACCCCCTAAGTCTCTTTGGACCTCCATTGTTTCGAGCTTTTCACCATATAGAAAGTATTCTGATCTTTCATTTTTAGGTCCAAGGTGGATGACCTCACACTTGCCTACAATGAAATCCATTTGCCACAGTTTTGCCCATTCACTTAATCTATTAATATCTCTGTAATTTTATGCTTCTATCTAACAATGCTTACAATGCTGCCTGTCTTTGTGTCATCGGCAATCTTGGATATGTGGCTCTCTATCACGTCATCTAATTCGTTAATAAATACAGTGAATAGGTGAGGCCCCATCACAGATCCCTGTGGGACACCACTAGTCACATCCTGCCTATTTGAGTACCTGCCCATTATCCCTACTCTCTGTCTCCTGCCTCTCAGACAATTTCCTAACCAGGTCAATAATTCCCTCAATTCCATGAGCTTCACCTTTAGCTAACAGTCTCTTATGAGGGATTTTATCGAATGCCTTCTGGAAGTCCATATAAACAACATCCATAGACATTCCCCTGTCCATTACTTTAGTCACCTCTTCAAAAAATTCAATCAGGTTCATCGGGCGTGACCTACCCTTTACAAATCCATGCTGGCTCTCTCTGATCGGCTGAAAATTTTCAAGGTGTTCAGTCATTCTATCCTTAATTAAAGACTCTAGTAATTTCCCGACAACAGATGTTAGACTAACTGGTCTATAATTCCCTGGTTTCCCTCTCTCACCTTTCTTAAATAGCGGAATGACGTGCAATTTTCCAATCTAAAGGAATATTTCCTGAATCGAGAGAACTTTGGAAGATTCTACAAATACATAAAGGGCAAAAGAGTAACTAGGGAGAGAGTAGGGCCTCTTAAGGATCAACAAGGTCATCTATGGGCGGAACCACAAGAGATGGGTGAGATCCTGAATGAATATTTCTCATCGGTATTTACGGTTGAGAAAGGCATGGATGTTAGGGAACTTGGGGAAATAAATAGTGATGTCTTGAGGAGTGTACATATTACAGAGAGGGAGGTGCTGGAAGTCTTAACGCGCATCAAGGTAGATAAATCTCCGGGACCTGATGAAATGTATCCCAGGACGTTATGGGAGGTTGGGAGGAAATTGCGGGTCCCCGAGCAGAGATATTTGAATCATCGACAGCTACAGGTGAGGTGCCTGAGGATTTGGAGGGTAGCAAATGTTGTACCTTTGTTTAAGAAGGGCGGCAGGGAAAAGCCTGGGAACTACAGACCAGTGAGCCTGACATCTGTAGTGGGTAAGTTGTTAGAGGGTATTCTGAGAGACAAGATCTACAGGCATTTGGAGTGGCAGGGACTAATTAGGAACAGTCAGCATGGTTTTGTGAGTGGAAAATCATGTCTCACGAATTTGATTGAGTTTTTTGAAGGGGTAACCAAGAAGATAGATGAGGGCTGTGCAGTAGACGTGGTCTACATGGACTTTAGCAAAGCCTTTGACAAGGTACCGCATGGTAGGTTGTTACATAAGGTTAAATCTCACGGGATCCAAGGTGATCCAAGGTAGCCAAGTGGATACAAAATTGGCTTGATGACAGAAGACAGAGGGTGGTTGTAGAGGGTTGTTTTTCAAACTGGAGGCCTGTGACCAGCGGTGTGTCTCAGGGATCGGTGCTGGGTCCGCTGTTATTTGTTATTTATATTAATGATTTGGATGAGAATTTAGGAGGCATGGTTAGTAAGTTTGCAGATGACACCAAGATTGGTGGCATTGTGGACAGCGAAGAAGGTTATCTAGGATTGCAACGGGATCTTGATAAATTGGGCCAGTGGGCCGATGAATGGCAGATGGAGTTTAATTTAGATAAATGTGAGGTGATGCATTTCGGTAGATCGAATCAGGCCAGGACCTACTCCGTTAATGGTAGGGCGTTGGGGAGAGTTATAGAACAAAGAGATCTAGGAGTACAGGTTCATAGCTCCTTGAAAGTGGAGTCACAGGTGGATAGGGTGGTGAAGAAGGCATTCAGCATGTTTGGTTTCATTGGTCAGAACATTGAATACAGGAGTTGGGATGTCTTGTTGAAGTTGTACAAGACATTAGTAAGGCCACACTTGGAATACTGTGTACAGTTCGGATCACCCTATTATAGAAAGGATATTATTAAACTAGAAAGAGTGCAGAAAAGATTTACTAGGATGCTACCGGGACTTGATGGTTTGACTTATAGGGAGAGGTTAGATAGACTGGGACCTTTTTCCCTGGAGAGTAAGAGGTTAAGGGGTGATCTTATAGAAGTCTATAAAATAATGAGGGGCATAGATAAGGTAGATAGTCAAAATCTTTTCCCAAAGGTAGGGGAGTCTATAACGAGGGGACATAGATTTAAGGTGAGAGGGGAGAGATACAAAAGGATCCAGAGGGGCAATTTTTTCACTCAAAGGGTGGTGAGTGTCTGGAACGAGCTGCCAGAGGCAGTAGTAGAGGCGGGTACAATTTTGTCTTTTGAAAAGCATTTGGACAGTTACATGGGTAAGATGGGTATAGAGGGATATGGGCCAAGTGCAGGCAATTGGGACTAACTTAGTGGTATAAACTGGGCGACATGGACATGTTGGGCCGAAGGGCCTGTTTCCATGTTGTAAACTTCTATGATTCTATGATTATAGTTAGAGCATCTGCAATGTGCTCACCGACTTCCTTTAAAACCCTGGGATGGAAACCATCTGGTCCTGGGGATCTGTCACTCTTTAGTGTCATTATTTTCTTCATTACTGTTAGTTTGCTTACGTTAATTATGGTGAGTCCCCGTCCTTGATTCAAAATTAGTTTTCTTGGGGTGTCCGGCATGCTATCCTCTTCCTTTAGTGTAAATACTGACAATTTCTTATTTTCATTTACAACTTTACTATTATCAGTTTTTAAGGGGCCGAGATTGCTCTTGACCACCCTCTTTTTCCTAATATAATTGTAAAAAATGTTTGTGTTGATTTTGATATCCCTTGCAAGTTTCTTTTCATGCTCCCTTTCTGTAGCTCTTACTATCTGTTTTGTCACCCTTTGTATCTCTCCCAGTCTCCAGGATCTGTGCTTTTTTTGCATTTTTGTATGCTTTTTCTTTTAGTTTTATGTTGTCCCTTACCTCTTTTGTCATCCATGGCCATTATTTTGGCAAGTAGAGCTCTTGCCCCTTTAGGGGTATAAACTGGTTCTGTATCACGTTAAATTCTTTTTTGAACATCTCCCACTGATCTTCGGTCATTTACCCATTAATAGATTTGCCCAGTTTACTGTGGGCAGTCTCTGTCTCATCCTGTTGAAGTTCGGCCTTACCTAAATATAGAATCTTAGTAGCTGATATGTGTTTCTCTCCTTCAAACACAATGTTCATAGAATCATAGAATCATAGAAAATTTACGTCACAGAAGGAGGCCATTCGGCCCATCGTGTCCGCACTGGCTGAGAAACGAGCCACCCAGCCTAATCCCACTTTCCCGCATTTGTTCCATAGCCCTGCAGGTCACGGCTCTTCAGGTGCACATCCAGGTATTTTTTAAATGAGTTGAGGGTTTCTGCCTCTACCACCCTCTCAAGCAGTGAGTTCCAGGCCCCCAACACCCACTGAGTGAAAACATTTTTCCTCAGCTCCCCTCTAATCCTTCTACCAATCACTTTAAATCTATGCCCCCTGGTTATTGACCTCTCTGCTAAGGGAAATAGGTCCTTCCTATCCACTCTATCTAGGCCCTTCATAATTTTGTACACCTCAATTAAATCACCCCTCAGCCTCCTTTGTTCCAAGGAAAATAACCCCAGCCTATCCAATCTTTGCTCATAGATAAACTTCTCCAGCCCTGTAAATCTCCTCTGTACCCTCCCTAGTGCAATTACATCCTTCCTGTAATGTGGTGACCAGAACTGTACACAGTGCTCAAGCTGTGGCCTAACTAGTGTTTTATATAGTTCTAGCATAACATCCCTGCTCTTATATTCTATGCCTTCTTAACCACCTTATCTACCTGTCCTGCTACCTTCAGGGATCTGTGGACATGCAGTCCAAGGTCCCTCACTTCCTCTACACCTCTCAATATCCTCCCACTGCCTTGTTTGCTCTCCCCAAATGCACTACCTCAAACTTCTCCGGATTGAACTCCATTTGCCACTTTTCTGCCCACCTGACCAGTCCATTGATATCTTCCTGCAGTCTACAGCTTTCCTCCTCACTATCAACCACATGGCCAATCTTTGCATCATCCGCAAATTTCTTAATCATGCCCCCTACGTTTAAGTCCAAATCGTTAATGTATATCACAAAAAGCAAAGGACCTAGTACCGAGCCCTGCAGCACCCCCCTGGAAACAGCCTTCCAGTCGCAAAAACACCAGTCGGCCATTACCCTTTGCTTCCTGCACTGAGCCAATTTTGGATCCAATTTGCCACATTCCCTTGGATCCCATGGGCCTTTACTTTTTTGACCAATCTGCCATGTGGGACCTTGTCAAAAGCCTTGCTAAAATCCATGTAGACTACATCAAACGCACTACCCTCATCAACCCTCCTTGTTACCGCCTCGAAAAATTCAATCAAGTTAGTCAGACACAACCTCCCCTTAACAAACCCGTGCTGACTGTCCTTGATTAGTCCGTGCCTTTCTAAATGACAGTTGTTGAACTCGATCATATGATGATTGCTATTAGATAAATGTTCACGCATCGTTAGGCTATTAACTAAATCTGGCTGATTACTCATTATTAAATCTAATATAACCTGCCCCCTTGTTCTTTCTAGGACATATTGTTGCAGAAAGCTGTCCTGAACACACTCAAGAAATTTACCCTTGTGTTCGCTGACCTACATTGGTTTCCGGTCTGGCAATGCCTCGCTTTTAAAATTCTCATCCCTGTGTTCGAATCCCTCCATGACCTCACCCTCCCTATCTCTGTAACCTCCTCCAGCCCTACAACCCTCCGAGATCTCTGCGCTCCTCCAATTCTGGCCTCTCGGCATCCCCAATTTTCATCACTCCACCATTGGCGTCCATGCCTTCAGCTGCCTCGGCCCCAAGCTCTGGAATTCCCTCCCCAAACCTCTCCCCCCACTACCTCTCTCTCCTCCTTCAAGACACTCCATAAAACCTACCTCTTTGATCAAGCTTTTGGTCACCTGTCCTAATATCTCATTATGTGGCTCGGTGTCAAATTTTGTCAGATAACACTCCTGTGAAGCACCTTGGGATGTTTTTATGTTAAAGGTGCTGTATAAATGCAGGTTGTTGATGTGGTTACTGTACTGGTGACAGTTAATAAATGATTGAATCCCGTTTCACAACATGCGGTGGTGGGATTTGAACTCATGACCTCTGGGTCACTAGTCTAGTGATCGTAGTCACTGGATCACTGTACCTAAACCTAGCAATCACCCTCAGAGTAATCTGGCATGGCAAAAATGTGCAGATAGAGGCTCTTTGCTGAGGTTGGGGCTATGGCATTTTACCATGATATAGCTCACCTGGGAGTACTCAATGGTGACATTACGGGGAGGGCAAAACGGGACCTTGTTACGCCCGGTTTCCGGGCAGAAAATGGGGGTGCAGAGGTCCAATTTAAGGAGTTAACCTCCCATGCAAGAACACAGTTGGAAACTTGTCCAGCGCCATATTGGTTCGGGGGCTCTTGAGGTAACCGTGGCAGCGGCCTAAAACAGGCATTAGGCCCCTTGAATATGTTAATAAGGGGCCTGACGCCTGTTTGTAGGACCCCTTTCCGAAACTGGTCAAAAACTGGGCGGAGGTAATGCCGTGCGAGCTCCGCCCAGTTTTTGCTGCTCTACAGCGGCCTAGGCTGCGGTCCTTAAAGGGACCGCTGGGGGTTGCCAAAGACCGAGTATGTTTGTATTTTGTAAAGTTTTTTAAACTTATTCCATTGTGGAGCCAGGATGAGCAGGAGTGCTGTTCCTGCCTCCACAGCAAAACCAGACCCCCTCCGGATCGCCTACCCCCCACGACCGAATACCTACACGGGTCCCACTGCCTGGAGACAGGCGGCTACAGCTCGCCAGACTGATTAAAATGAGGCCCAAGGCCCAGTATCGGTCGCGCCTCGAGCCTCAGGCCTCGGGCCCACCTGTGCAGGCACAGGGATCAGTCCCTGCTCCCGGTTCGTGCCCGCCTGGATTTCTAACCCCAGTTTGCCTCGAATGGAAAGAATTCCATTCCCCAGCACGGACATCCCTCAGCCTGGTGCACAGAAAGATATCATTAATTAATGTTTATACTGAATCGGCTCCAGCCGGCCTCCTGTGAGCAGCTACAATGTTTATTGCCGTAACTGAAACCGCTGGTGAGTGAAGTTAATGTGTTAATTATATTTGCTGCTGTCTTAACGCCATGCTAATTAACCCGACAGGCCCGACAATTAAAGACAGCTTGGTCATCGTCGCCGTGCCAACCAATACGCCGGTGGGAGACGGGCCTGATTGCAGGCCCTCACACCCCAACTCTGAGGCAGGGAGGCAGCTGGTCTGGTTGCCAAGACGTCAGACACTCCGAAACCCTTTGGCCCGATGACAGGAGGCTGATGGGATGCACTTCGAAGGGGATTCTCACTGCAACTGAGCTACAGGTCCCGGGCCCATCAAGCCTCGCCCACATTCCCAGCTGGGGGCCGAGTCCTAATCCACTTGCCAGCAGTGATACGGTCGCAACCCATCTCCATGACAACTTCATGTGTTCTTCTCTTCTACTACAACAACAACTTGCATTTATATAGCGTCTTTAACACAGTAAAACATCCCAAGGCGCTTCACAGGAGCGTTATCAAACAAAATTTGACACCGAGCCCCATAAGAAGATATAAGAACATAAGAAATAGGAGCAGGAGTAGGCCCTACGGCCCCTCGAGCCATTCAATCAGATCATGGCTGATCTTCGACCTCAACTCAACTTTCCTGCCCGATCCCCATATCCCTTTATTCCCCTAGAGTCCAAAAATCTATCTATCTCAGCCTTGAATAGAATCATAGAATCATAGAAGTTTACAACATGGAAACAGGCCCTTCGGCCCAACATGTCCATGTCGCCCAGTTTATACCACTAAGCTAGTCCCAATTGCCTGCACTTGGCCCATATCCCTCTATACCCATCTTATCCATGTAACTGTCCAAATGCTTTTTAAAAGACAAAATTGTACCCGCCTCTACTACTGACTCTGGCAGCTCGTTCCAGACACTCACCACCCTTTGAGTGAAAAAATTGCCCCTCTGGACCCTCTTGTATCTCTCCCCTCTCACCTTAAATCTATGCCCCCTCGTTGGAGTAATTGGTATCTATCCCCAGTTACAAAAACGTTACTTTATATCCTGAGGAGATAGATATGTGCAACCAAGAGAGCAGCTCTGCTAATAGGTTGAGAATATTTGCCAGTGAGGTGGTTATTTTTCTTTTCAAACCTGACTGCAGGTTGACGGAGCTGTCCTGTCTAGATAAGGTTTATATAGGACTCCTCCTCCCCTTCCTGTATCTTCACTCCAAAAATACAATCCCTGTCTGCAGGTCTTCCAATTGGCACCTTCAACATTTCCAGATTATCTTTTTTCATTTAATTAACAATTATGGGGAATGTGCTAGTGGCTCAATAATGCAGTATATTGAAGCTCCAACTCATGGCACCATGGGACCTGTGATCCCCAAACTGCAGCGATATACCACACAATTCAAACTGCATCAATATCGTACCACACAATTCAAACTGCATCAATATCGTACCACACAATTCAAACTGCATCAATATCATACCATGCAATTCAAATTACATCAATATCATACCATGCAATTCAAATTACATCAATATCATACCATGTAATTCAAATTACATCAATATCATACCATGCAATTCAAATTACATCAATATCATACCATGCAATTCAAATTACATCAATATCATACCATGTAATTCAAATTACATCAATATCATACCATGCAATTCAAATTACATCAATATCATACCATGCAATTCAAATTACATCAATATCATACCATGCAATTCAAACTGCATCAATATCATACCATGCAATTCAAATTACATCAATATCATACCATGCAATTCAAATTACATCAATATCATACCATGCAATTCAAATTACATCAATATCATACCATGCAATTCAAATTACATCAATATCATACCATGTAATTCAAACTGCATCAATATCATACCATGCAATTCAAACTGCATCAAACTCATACCATTTAATTCAATCTGCATCAATATCATACCATGCAATTCAAATTACATCAATATCATACCATGCAATTTAAACTGCATCAGACTCATACCATGCAATTCAAACTGCATCAATATCATACCCTGCAATTCAAATTGCATCAAGATCATACCATGCAATTCAAATTGCATCAATATCATACCATGTAATTCAAATTGCATCAATATCATACCCTGCAATTCAAACTGCATCAATATCATACCACATAATTCAAACTGCATCAATATCATACCACATAATTCAAACTGCATCAATATCGTACCACATAATTCAAACTGCATCAATATCGTACCACATAATTCAAACTGCATCAAACTCATACCATGCAATTCAAATTGCATCAATATTGTACCACACAATTCAAACTGCATCAAACTCATACCATGTAATTCAAATTGCATCAAGATCATACCATGCAATTCAAATTGCATCAATATCATACCACATAATTCAAACTGCATCAATATCGTACCACGTAATTCAAACTGCATCAATATCATACCACACAATTCAAACTGCATCAAACTCATACCATGTAATTCAAACTGCATCAATATCATACCACATAATTCAAACTGCATCAATATCATACCACATAATTCAAACTGCATCAATATCATAGCATGTAATTCAAACTGCATCAATATCGTACCACATAATTCAAACTGCATCAATATCACAGCATGTAATTCAAACTGCATCAATATCATACCACATAATTCAAACTGCATCAATATCATAGCATGTAATTCAAACTGCATCAATATCATACCACATAATTCAAACTGCATCAGTATCATACCATGTAATTCAAACTGCATCAATATCGTACCACACAATTCAAACTGCATCAATATCATACCACATAATTCAAACTGCATCAATATCATACCATGCAATTCAAACTGCATCAATATCATACCACACAATTCAAATTGCATCAATATCATACCATGCAATTCAAACTGCATCAATATCGTACCACACAATTCAAACTGCATCAATATCATACCATGTAATTCAAATTGCATCAATATCATACCATGTAATTCAAATTGCATCAATATCATACCATGCAATTCAAACTGCATCAATATCATACCATGCAATTCAAACTGCATCAATATCGTACCACACAATTCAAATTGCATCAATATCATACCCTGCAATTCAAACTGCATCAATATCATACCATGTAATTCAAATTGCATCAATATCATACCACACAATTCAAATTGCATCAATATCATACCATGCAATTCAAACTGCATCAATATCGTACCACACAATTCAAATTGCATCAATATCATACCATGTAATTCAAACTGCATCAATATCATACCATGTAATTCAAATTGCATCAATATCATACGGGTACGGTAGCATAGTGGTTATGTTACTGGGCTAGTAATCCAGAGACCTGGACTAAAATCCAGAGTCATGAGTTCAAATCCCGCCACGGCAGCTGGCGAATTTAAATTCAATTAATTAAATTCAATTAATTAAATAAAAAAATCTGGAATTAAAATACTAGTATCAGTAATGATGGCCATGAAACTACCGGATTGTCGTAAAAACCCATCTGGTTCACTAATGTCCTTTAGGGAAGGAAGCCTGCCGCCCTTACCCGGTCTGGCCTATATGTGACTCCAGACCCACAGCAATGTGGTTGATTCTTAATTGCCCTCTGAAATGGCCTAGCAAGCCACTCAGTTGTAAAATCTCGCTACGAAAAGTCATAATAAGAATAAAACCGGACGGACCACCCGGCATCGGACCACTAGGCAATGGACACGACAACGGCAAAACACCAAGCCCAGTCGACCCTGCAAGGTCCTCCTTACTAACATCTGGGGACTTGTGCCAAAATTGGGAGAGCTGTCCCACAGACTAGCCAAGCAACAGCCTGACATAGCCATACTCACAGAATCATATCTTTCAGCCAACGTCCCAGACTCTTCCATCACCATCCCTGGGTATGTCCTGTCCCACCGGCAGGACAGACCCACCAGAGGTGGCGGTACAGTGATATACAGTCAGGAGGGAGTGGCCCTGGGAGTCCTCAACATTGACTCTGGACCCCATGAAATCTCATGGCATCAGGTCAAACATGGGCAAGGAAACCTCCTGCTGATAACCACCTACCGTCCTCCCTCAGCTGATGAATCAGTCCTCCTCCATGTTGAACACCACTTGGAGGAAGCACTGAGGGTAGCAAGGGCACAAAATGTACTCTGGGTGGGGGACTTCAATGTCCATCACCAAGAGTGGCTCGGTAGCACCACTACTGACCGAGCTGGCCGAGTCCTGAAGGACATAGCTGCTAGACTGGGCCTGCGGCAGGTGGTGAGCGAACCAACACGAGGGAAAAACTGACTTGACCTCGTCCTCACCAATCTACCTGTCGCAAATGCATCTGTCCATGACAGTATTGGTAGGAGTGACCACCGCACAGTCCTCGTGGAGATGAAATCCCGTCTTCGCACTGAGGACACCATCCAACGTGTTGTGTGGCACTACCACCGTGCTAAATGGGATAGATTCAGAACAGATCTAGCAGCTCAAAACTGGGCAGCCATGAGGCGCTGTGGGCCATCAGCAGCAGCAGAATTGTATTCCAGCACAATCTGTAACCTCATGGCCCGGCATATTCCTCACTCTACCATTACCAACAAGCCAGGGGATCAACCCTGGTTCAATGAGGAGTGTAGAAGAGCATGCCAGGAGCAGCACCAGGCGTACCTAAAAATGAGGTGCCAACCTGGTGAAGCTACAACTCAGGACTACATGCATGCTAAACAGCGGAAGCAACATGCTATAGACAGAGCTAAGCGATTCCACAACCAACGGATCAGATCAAAGCTCTGCAGTCCTGCCACATCCAGTTGTGAATGGTGGTGGACAATTAAACAACTAACGGGAGGAGGAGGCTTTGCAAACATCCCCATTCTCAATGATGGCGGAGTCCAGCACGTGAGTGCAAAAGACAAGGCTGAAGCGTTTGCAACCATCTTCAGCCAGAAGTGCCGAGTGGATAATCCATCTCAGCCTCCTCCCGATATCCCCACCATCACGGAAGCCAGTCTTCGGCCAATTCGATTCACTTCACGTGATATCAAGAAACGGCTGAGTGCACTGGATACAGCAAAGGCTATGGGCCCTGACAACATCCCAGCTGTAGTGCTGAAGACTTGTGCTCCAGAACTAGCTGCGCCTCGAGCCAAGCTGTTCCAGTACAGCTACAACACTGGCATCCACCCGACAATGTGGAAAATTGCCCAGGTATGTCCTGTCCACAAAAAGCAGGACAAATCCAATCCGGCCAATTACCGCCCCATCAGTCTCCTCTCAATCATCAGCAAAGTGATGGAAGGTGTCGTCGACAGTGCTATCAAGCGGCACTTACTCACCAATAACCTGCTCACCGATGCTCAGTTTGGGTTCCGCCAGGACCACTCGGCTCCAGACCTCATTACAGCCTTGGTCCAAACATGGACAAAAGAGCTGAATTCCAGAGGTGAGGTGAGAGTGACTGCCCTTGACATCAAGGCAGCATTTGACCGAGTGTGGCACCAAGGAGCCCTAGTAAAATTGAAGTCAATGGGAATCAGGGGGAAAACTCTCCAGTGGCTGGAGTCATACCTAGCACAAAGGAAGATGGTAGTGGTTGTTGGAGGCCAATCATCTCAGCCCCAAGGCATTGCTGCAGGAGTTCCTCAGGGCAGTGTCCTAGGCCCAACCATCTTCAGCTGCTTCATCAATGACCTTCCCTCCATCATAAGGTCAGAAATGGGGATGTTCGCTGATGACTGCACAGTGTTCAGTTCCATTCGCAACCCCTCAGATAATGAAGCAGTCCGAGCCTGCATGCAGCAAGACCTGGACAACATCCAGGCTTGGGCTGATAAGTGGCAAGTAACATTCGCGCCAGATAAGTGCCAGGCAATGACCATCTCCAACAAGAGAGAGTCCAACCACCTCCCCTTGACATTCAATGGCATTACCATCGCCGAATCCCCCACCATCAACATCCTGGGGGTCACCATTGACCAGAAACTTAACTGGACCAGCCATATAAATACTGTGGCTACAAGAGCAGGTCAGAGGCTGGGTATTCTGCGGCGAGTGACTCACCTCCTGACTCCCCAAAGCCTTTCCACCATCTACAAGGCACAAGTCAGGAGTGTGATGGAATACTCTCCACTTGCCTGGATGAGTGCAGCTCCAACAACACTCAAGAAGCTCGACACCATCCAAGATAAAGCAGCCCGCTTGATTGGCACCCCATCCACCACCCTAAACATTCACTCCCTTCACCACCGGCGCACTGTGGCTGCAGTGTGCACCATCCACAGGATGCACGGCAGCAACTCGCCAAGGCTTCTTCGACAGCACCTCCCAAACCCGCGACCTCTACCACCTAGAAGGACAAGGGCAGCAGGCACATGGGAACAACACCACCTGCACGTTCCCCTCCAAGTCACACACCACCCCGACTTGGAAATATATCGCCGTTCCTTCATCGTCGCTGGGTCAAAATCCTGGAACTCCCTTCCTAACAGCACTGTGGGAGAACCGTCACCACACGGACTGCAGCGGTTCAAGAAGGCAGCTCACCACCACCTTCTCAAGGGCAATTAGGGATGGGCAATAAATGCCGGCCTTGCCAGCGACGCCCACATCCCGTGAACGAATAAAAAAAAAAAAATGTAATTCAAATTGCATCAATATCATACCATGCAATTCAAACTGCATCAATATCATACCATGCAATTCAAACTGCATCAATATCGTACCACACAATTCAAATTGCATCAATATCATACCCTGCAATTCAAACTGCATCAATATCATACCATGTAATTCAAATTGCATCAATATCATACCATGTAATTCAAATTGCATCAAACTCATACCATGTAATTCAAACTGCATCAAACTCATACCATGTAATTCAAATTGCATCAATATCATACCATGTAATTCAAATTGCATCAATATCATACCATGTAATTCAAATTGCATCAATATCATACCATGCAATTCAAACTGCATCAATATCATACCATGCAATTCAAACTGCATCAATATCGTACCACACAATTCAAATTGCATCAATATCATACCCTGCAATTCAAACTGCATCAATATTATACCATGTAATTCAAACTGCATCAATATCATACCATGCAATTCAAATTGCATCAATATCATACCATGTAATTCAAACTGCATCAATATCATACCACACAATTCAAATTGCATCAATATCATACCATGCAATTCAAACTGCATCAATATCGTACCACACAATTCAAATTGCATCAATATCATACCCTGCAATTCAAACTGCATCAATATCATACCATGTAATTCAAATTGCATCAATATCATACCATGTAATTCAAATTGCATCAATATCATACCATGCAATTCAAACTGCATCAATATCATACCCTGCAATTCAAACTGCATCAATATCGTACCACACAATTCAAATTGCATCAATATCATACCCTGCAATTCAAACTGCATCAATATCATACCATGTAATTCAAATTGCATCAATATCATACCATGTAATTCAAATTGCATCAAACTCATACCATGTAATTCAAACTGCATCAAACTCATACCATGTAATTCAAATTGCATCAATATCATACCATGTAATTCAAATTGCATCAATATCATACCATGTAATTCAAATTGCATCAATATCATACCATGTAATTCATATTGCATCAATATCATACCATGCAATTCAAACTGCATCAATATCGTACCACACAATTCAAATTGCATCAATATCATACCCTGCAATTCAAACTGCATCAATATCATACCATGTAATTCAAACTGCATCAATATCATACCACATAATTCAAACTGCATCAATATCATACGATGTAATTCAAACTGCATCAATATCATACCACACAATTCATACTATAACGATATCACACCATGCAATACAACCACATCAATAGTATACCACTTGATTCAAAGCACAGCAATATCATACCACGCAATTCAATCCGCAGTATAACACAATATATTTGATGGAATGGCTCAGCATTCACAGCCCTCTGGGGTAGAGAATTCCAAAGATTCACAACCCTCTGAGTGAAGAAATTCCTCCTCATCTCAGTCGTAAATTGCCGACCCCTTATCCTGTGACTATGCCCCCTAGTTCTCGACTGTCCAGCCTGGGGAAACAATCTCTCAGCATCTACCCTGTCAAGCCCCCTCACAATCTTATATGTTTCAATGAGATCACCTCTCATTCTTCTAAACTCCAGAGGGTATAGGCCCATTCTGCTCAATCTCTCCTCATAGGACAACCCTCTCATCCCAGGAATTAATCTAGTGAACCTTCGTTGTACCGCCTCTAAGGCAAGTATATCCTTCCTTAGGTAAGGAGACCAAAACTGTACACAGTACTCCAGGTGTGGTCTCACCAAAGCCCTGTACAATTGTAAGACTTCCTTACTCTTGTACTCCATCCCCCTTGCAATAAAGGCCAACATACCATTTGCTTTCCTAATTGCTTGCTGTACCTGCATGTTAATTTTTTGTGTTTCTTGTACGAGGACACCCAAATCCCTCTGAACACCAACATTTAATAGTTTCTCATCATTCAAAAAATATTCTGTTTTTCTATTCTTCCTACCAAAGTGAATAACCTTACATTTCCCCACATTTTACTCCATCTGCCACCTTCTTGCCCACTCACTTAACCTGTCTGTATCCCTTTGCAGATTCTTCGGACAAATTTTAACTGAGAACCGGGAAAAGAGCGGGGTGGGAAATTTTCCATGTGCGAAACCTGGAAGGCAAGTGGGCAGGTCACTAATGAGGCCCATCAATGGCACTTCCGGGTCTCATGCACGACAGCCAGCCTGGGATCTGAAGGAGGGAGGGGGCTGGGGAGAAAATCAGAGGTGGGTGGGGCCAGGGAGAAGATCGGGGGGTGGGGCCGGGGAGAAGATCGGGGGGGGGGGGCCGGGGAGAAGATCGGGGGGGGGGGCCGGGGAGAAGATCGGGGGGGTGGGGCCGGGGAGAAGATCGGGGGGGGGGCGGGGAGAAGATCGGGGGGGGTGGGGCCGGGGAGAAGATCGGGGGGGTGGGGCCGGGAGAAGATCGGGGGGGGTGGGGCCGGGGAGAAGATCGGGGGGGGTGGGGCCGGGGAGAAGATCGGGGGGGTGGGGCCGGGAGAAGATCGGGGGGGGTGGGGCCGGGGAGAAGATCGGGGGGGGTGGGGCCAGGGAGAAGATCGGGGGGGGGTGGGGCCGGGAGAAGATCGGGGGGGGGGGGGCCGGGGAGAAGATCGGGGGGGGGGGTGGGGCCGGGAGAAGATCGGGGGGGTGGGGCCGGGGAGAAGATCGGGGGGGGTGGGGCCGGGGAGAAGATCGGGGGGGTGGGGCCGGGGAGAAGATCGGGGGGTGGGGCCGGGGAGAAGATCGGGGGGGTGGGGCCAGGGAGAAGATCGGGGGGGTGGGGCCGGGGAGAAGATCGGGGGGTGGGGCCGGGGAGAAGATCGGGGGGTGGGGCCGGGGAGAAGATCGGGGGGGTGGGGCCGGGGAGAAGATCGGGGGGGTGGGGCCGGGGAGAAGATCGGGGGGGTGGGGCCGGGGAGAAGATCGGGGGGGTGGAGGATGGGGCCAGGGAGAAGATCGGGGGGGTGGGGGAGGGCTGAGGAAGAGATTGAGGGGCTGGTTAAACCCAGAAGCAGGCAGGTTGGAGCCAGGATGCCGTCCCGATCTGAAAACGGAGTATTTTTACTCCCCATCCGTTCTTGGGGGTTAAAATTGTGTCCGCCTCACAGCTTACTTTCCCACCCAGCTTTGAATCGTCAGCAAACTTGGATACATTACACTCGGTCCCTTTAATATAGATTGTAAATAGCTGAGGCCCAAGCATATTAGGACAGGTGACCAAAAGCTTGGTCAAAGAGGTAGGTTTTAAGGAGCGTCTTAAAGTAGGAGAGGTAGAGAGGGGGAGAGGTTTAGGGAGGGAATTCCAGAGCTTAGGGCCCAGGCAGCTGAAGGCACGACCGCCAATGGTGCAGTGATGAAAATCGGGGATGCACAAGAGGCCAGAATTGGAGGGTTGTAGAGCTGTCGGAGGTTTATAGAGCTGGAGGAGGTTTATAGAGCTTGAGGAGGTTTATAGAGCTGTCGGAGGTTTATAGAGCTGTCGGAGGTTTATAGAGCTGTCGGAGGTTTATAGAGCTGTCGGAGGTTTATAGAGCTGTCGGAGGTCTATAGAGCTGGAGGAGGTTTATAGAGCTTGAGGAGGTTGCTCGAGCTGGAGGAGGTTTGTAGAGCTGGAGAAGGTTTATAGAGCTTGAGGAGGTTTATAGAGCTGGAGGAGGTTTATAGAGCTGGAGGAGGTTTATAGAGCTGGAGGAGGTTTATAGAGCTGGAGGAGGTTTATAGAGCTTGAGGAGGTTTATAGAGCTTGAGGAGGTTTATAGAGCTGGAGGAGGTTTATAGAGCTTGAGGAGGTTTATAGAGCTGGAGGAGGTTTATAGAGCTTGAGGAGGTTTATAGAGCTGTCGGAGGTTTATAGAGCTGGAGGAGGTTTATAGAGCTTGAGGAGGTTTATAGAGCTTGAGGAGGTTTATAGAGCTGGAGGAGGTTTATAGAGCTTGAGGAGGTTTATAGAGCTTGAGGAGGTTTATAGAGCTTGAGGAGGTTTATAGAGCTTGAGGAGGTTTATAGAGCTGGAGGAGGTTTATAGAGCTGGAGGAGGTTTATAGAGCTGGAGGAGGTTTATAGAGCTGGAGGAGGTTTATAGAGCTGGAGGAGGTTTATAGAGCTGGAGGAGGTTTATAGAGCTGGAGGAGGTTTATAGAGCTGGAGGAGGTTTATAGAGCTTGAGGAGGTTTATAGAGCTTGAGGAGGTTTATAGAGCTGGAGGAGGTTTATAGAGCTTGAGGAGGTTTATAGAGCTGGAGAAGGTTTATAGAGCTGGAGGAGGTTTATAGAGCTGTCGGAGGTTTATAGAGCTGGAGGAGGTTTATAGAGCTGTCGGAGGTCTATAGAGCTGGAGGAGGTTTATAGAGCTTGAGGAGGTTGCTCGAGCTGGAGGAGGTTTGTAGAGCTGGAGAAGGTTTATAGAGCTTGAGGAGGTTTATAGAGCTGGAGGAGGTTTATAGAGCTGGAGGAGGTTTATAGAGCTGGAGGAGGTTTATAGAGCTGGAGGAGGTTTATAGAGCTTGAGGAGGTTTATAGAGCTTGAGGAGGTTTATAGAGCTGGAGGAGGTTTATAGAGCTTGAGGAGGTTTATAGAGCTGGAGGAGGTTTATAGAGCTTGAGGAGGTTTATAGAGCTGTCGGAGGTTTATAGAGCTGGAGGAGGTTTATAGAGCTTGAGGAGGTTTATAGAGCTTGAGGAGGTTTATAGAGCTGGAGGAGGTTTATAGAGCTTGAGGAGGTTTATAGAGCTTGAGGAGGTTTATAGAGCTTGAGGAGGTTTATAGAGCTTGAGGAGGTTTATAGAGCTGGAGGAGGTTTATAGAGCTGGAGGAGGTTTATAGAGCTGGAGGAGGTTTATAGAGCTGGAGGAGGTTTATAGAGCTGGAGGAGGTTTATAGAGCTGGAGGAGGTTTATAGAGCTGGAGGAGGTTTATAGAGCTGGAGGAGGTTTATAGAGCTGGAGGAGGTTTATAGAGCTTGAGGAGGTTTATAGAGCTTGAGGAGGTTTATAGAGCTGGAGGAGGTTTATAGAGCTTGAGGAGGTTTATAGAGCTGGAGAAGGTTTATAGAGCTGGAGGAGGTTTATAGAGCTGTCGGAGGTTTATAGAGCTGGAGGAGGTTTATAGAGCTTGAGGAGGTTTATAGAGCTGGAGGAGGTTTATAGAGCTGGAGGAGGTTCCAGAGATAGGGAGGGGTGAGGCCACAGAGGGATTTGAAAACAAGGATGAGAATTTTAAAATCGAGGCGTTCCCGGACCGGGAGCCAGTGTAGGTCAGCAAGCACGGGGTGATGGGTGAACGGGAGTTGGTGCGAGTTGGGATACGGGAAGCAGAGCATTGGATGAGCTCAAGTTTATGGAGAATGGAAGATGGGAGGCCGGCCAGGAGATCATTGGAATAGTCAAGTCAGGAGGTAACAAAGGCATGGATGAGGGTTTCAGCAGCAGATGAGCTGCAGCAGGGGTGGGGACGGGCGATGTTATGGAGGTGGAAGTAGGTGGTCGTGGTGATGGAGTGGATATGTGGTCGGAAGCTCATCTCAGGGTCAAATAGGACTCCAGGGTTGTGAATGGTCTGGTTCACCCTTACACAGTGGCCAGGGAGAGGGATGGAGTCGGTGGCTAGGGAACAGAGTTTCTGGTGGGGACCAAAGACAATGCTTCGGTCTTCCCAATATTTAGTTGGAGGAAATTTCTGCTCGTCCAATACTGGATATCAGACAAGCAGTGTGACAAATGAGAGTCACTGGAGGGGTCGAGGGAGGTGGTGGTGAGGTAGAGCTGGGTGTCATCAGTGTAAATGTAGAACCTGCTGCTTGAAGAAATTCATGTGAACAACTTCTCCCGACTCTGTCACTGGGGAACAGTTTAACAGGTACTCGACAGCCCTGCTGGGCTAGGTGTCCATTCTTCAGGCATGACGCTGGGGCAGTGGGAGTCAACTGGCTATTCAACCATGATGGGCATCACACCCCAGCTCGATCCTGCACATGTTTTCCAGAGGAGGCCATTTGATAGTGATCAGGAGGGGGAATCGATGGCCAATGTTCCCCTTATATTAGCCCAGGGGGGACTGAGGCCAACACCACTGCTGTCTGCTTGAGATTATGATATGTCGACATGGGATTTTCCCATTGTAAATCGTGACACAAGAAGCAAGGTCAATGGTGGGCAGGAAGTGTGTGCCAGATGCAAGCCTCTTAATGTGTAATATATCGATAGACATGTTTTTCTTTTTGTTTTCAAGGAAAGGGCAATTTTTTCACTCTGCCCAGTCACACTGGGAGGGGATAATGAATCCATGACAATGTGAAAGGATTGCAGGAACACCAGCACTAATGAGCCTTTCTACGCTGCATCTGTCAATTCAGCTCCCTCACAGCATCGGGCTAAATAACCTTTCCCCGCTCTCCATATGGAATACTCTCCACTTGCCTGGATGAGTGCAGCTCCAACAACACTCAACAAGCTTGACACCTTCCAGGACAAAGCAGCCCGCTTGATTGGCACCCCATCCACCACCCTAAACATTCACTCCCTTCACCACCGGCGCACCGTGCCTGCAGTGTGTGCCATCCACAGGATGCACTGCAGCAACTCGCCAAGGCTTCTTCGACAGCACCTCCCAAACCCGCGACCTCTACCACCTAGAAGGACAAGAGCAGCAGGTACATGGGAACAACACCACCTGCACGTTCCCCTCCAAGTCACACACCATCCCGACTTGGAAATATATCGCCGTTCCTTCATTGTCGCTGGGTCAAAATCCTGGAACTCCCTTCCTAACAGCACTGTGGGAGAACCGTCACCACACGGACTGCAGCGGTTCAAGAAGGCGGCTCACCACCACCTTCTCGAGGGCATTTAGGGATGGGCAATAAATGCTGGCCTCGCCAACAACGTCCACATCCTGAGAATGAATATTAAAAAAAAATCCCCCGCTGCTATCACTCCTAATGTTATTGGCTCTCATTGTTTAGGCAAACTTACCAGTAAATAATTTAGAAGGATTGGAACAAAAGGACGTTAAAGCTTAATATTATTTTTTTCTGATGTTATTTTTCTGATGTTATTAATATTATTTTTTTCTGATAAAGCTTAATATTATTTTTTTCTGATGTGGAGATGCCGGTGATGGACTGGGGTTGACAATTGTAAACAATTTTACGACACCAAGTTATAGTCCAGCATTTTTATTTTAAATTCACAAGCTTTCGGAGGCTACCTCCTTCCTCAGGTGAACGATGTGGAACGATTTTTCCACATCGTTCACCTGACGAAGGAGGAAGCCTCCGAAAGCTTGTGAATTTAAAATAAAATTGCTGGACTATAACTTGGTGTCGTAAAATTGTTTACAATTATTTTTTTCTAACACGAGACAGTCAGGAGCGAGAAATACCATTGATGGGGTCAGTCCCTCTTTAAACGTACAGGGAAAACAACAGCTTTAGGTGGGAGTTAGCAACAGGCTGCGTTTTTGCACTATGAAGAGAAAAGACTTGATGGGTGGAAGTTACGTGTACCGCTCCCAGTCACCAGCAGGTGGCAGCCATCGTCACTCTTCGAACAGATTGACATCAAGCTTCACGTCTACATCAAGAAGTCCTTCGTCCTTTGTCTTTATTTCAAGCCTGAGATTCATGGTATTTTTATTTTCCACCCAGTTTTCTCCCCGCTCACCTGAAGGCTTAGCCTCCCTGCGGTTCCTCAGCCACCTTCTGGTCCCCCTTCGAGTGAACATAGGATCAGGAGTAGGCCATTCAGCCCCTCCGCTCAATGAGATCGTGGCTGACCTGTATCTTAACTCCATCTACCAACTCCATCAACATGGGCATTCCTTAGACTGTCAGCCTTGATAGTGATGACAGGCTATTTGACTGTAGAGGGCATCGCGCCTGAGCCTGATCCTGTCTTCACCCAACGCGCACACACTTTCCAGCGGGAGTCACCGGAACCCTGGCTGATTTTGCCCCTCCCTCATCCAATCATGCTGAGGCCCAGTTGTCATTAACCCCCCGCCCCCCACACCCCAGCCAAGACCAACTGAGTCAGCACAGATCGGGGAATTGACCCCCGATTCTTTTAAGGTATTGGCTATCTGTCCCAGTCGAGCTGATATCAGTAACCTGTCGCTGGTATAAACTAACGGATTTTCACTCCTGAATCATTGATATTTCAAATCCTGAGGGCCCCAATGAAATCAACATACTTTCCAACACCCCAGTGGAGTAAGAACAAACCAAAAGTTTTTTCCGGGTCTTTCTGTTTTCCTTCTTCTCCAGAAAACGAGAAATTTTCCACTTTCTGTATCCAATATCGGCATCGGGAGCAGCAAGGCCAAGGCACCTCTGGGCCGGTTGAGGGGTCCAGAACAAGGGGACATAGATATAACATGACATGCAAGAGATTTAGGAGAGAGAGCAGGAGGGACGTGTTTTACAGAGGGTTGTGAGGCTGTGGGATGCAATACTGGAGTTAGTGAGACCAGGTCAACATTTAAGAACAGGTTAGATAGGTGGTTGAAGGGAAGGGGAAATAAGGGATATGGGAACAAGGCAGGCACATGTGATTAGGACTGCTGTTGCTGTGGAAGATAAACACAGAGAGGTCGGGCTGAACAGCCTGTTCACGTGCTGTCATTCCTATGTTATGTAATCCTATGTGTTCCTAATCCGAACATTATCTCAATACTATTTGTGGGATCTTGCTGTGCGCAAATTACCTGTTGTGTTTCCTACATTACAGCCGTGACTACACTTCAAAAATACATCAATGGCTTTGGGACATCACGAGGTCATGAAAGGCGCTGTAGAAATGCAAATTCTTTCTTTCTTTCTCTAGTCCCTATTGCACCAGCATGGTATTTGCATTCCCCACAGCCTCTCAATAATAATTAGGGCCAAATTTTGAGCTGTTTTGCATTGTGGGCTCGCGCCCTCGTGGATTAAGGCTGGACAGAATAGTTTCATGTAGGAGCCTCATGGCCAGCAGAGAGAGAGACAGAGAAAGAAACAGAGAAACAGAGAGAGAGAGAAACAGAGAGAGAGAGAGAGAGAAAGAAACAGAGACAGACAGAGCGAGAAAGAGAGAGAGAGACAGACAGAGAGAGAAAGAGAGAGAGAGACAGACAGAGAGAGAGAGAGAAACAGAGACAGACAGAGAGAGAGAGAGTGAAACAGAGAGAGACAGAGAGAGAGAGACAGAGAGTGAAACAGAGACAGAGAGAGAGACAAAGAGAAATAGAGAAACAGAGAGAACGAGAGAGAAACAGTCAGACAGAGAGAGACAGAGAGAAACAGAGAGAGAACCAGAGACAGAGAGAGTAAGAGACAGAGAGAGAGAGACAGAGAGAGAGCGAGAGAGAAAGAAACAGAGACAGACAGAGCGAGAAAGAGAGAGAGAGACAGACAGAGAGAGAGAGAGACAGACAGACAAAGAGAGAGAGAGAAACAGAGAGAGACAGAGAGAGAGAGTGAAACAGAGAGAGACAGAGAGAGAGAGAGACAGAGAGTGAAACAGAGACAGAGAGAGAGAGAGAGAGTGAAACAGAGAGAGACAGAGAGAGAGAGACAGAGAGAGACAGAGAGTGAAACAGAGACAGAGAGAGAGAGAGTGAAACAGAGAGAGACAGAGAGAGAGAGACAGAGAGTGAAACAGAGACAGAGAGAGAGAGAGTGAAACAGAGAGAGACAGAGAGACAGAGACAGAGAGAGACAAAGAGAAATAGAGAAACAGAGAGAACGAGAGAGAAACAGTCAGACAGAGAGAAACAGAGAGAGAACCAGGGACAGAGAGAGTAAGAGATGAGAGAGAGACAGAGAGAGAGACAGTGAGAGAGAGAGAAAAACAGAGAGACAGAGAGAGAGACAAAGAGACAGAGAGAGAGGGACAGAGAGATAGAAAGAGAGACATTTCATCCCATCGGTCTAGGCTGTATTAAATCTCAGGTCCCAGAAGCATTTCTCTTATTACTGAGAAGCCCAGGTGAAGTGCCAAGGCTGATAATGCAGGACACCAGTGAGCTTAATAATAATAGGAGGGAAGATGAGGCGAATCAGGCAGGATCGATAAGGTGATTTTTTAAAGCCCAAGAAGATCGTTGAATACTGAGAGAGGTGAGGAATTGTGCAAGTTTTGAGATATAGAGCAGAGAATGGAATAAGGGCAAGGCAGGGGGGCTAGGAATAGATCAGGGATGATATAGGGAAACAGCAGGGGCGGGATTAGCATCACTGCACAACACAGTGTGACCCGCCGTTCACTAACGGGCAGGAAAGCTGGCACGAATAGGTGGCACGGGGAACAGAGACATCATTGGGTGCAGCAGCAGATTCCCCTCACTCTGTGGAGCTAGGCCGAATTGCTAGCCCAGAGGAGCGGGTGCTTTATCCTGTGTATTGACAAAGGTGGAGTATATCAGGATGATCGAGAAATGTTTGGATTTACTCAGGGAAAGTAATGGCTTCCCTGGAGAGAGCGCTGATGAGTTTAATGGCCCAATTAGCTGACAGTGGAGGAAGAAAGGGAGACTTGCTGTTCTTGACAACGAGATGGGCTCCTTTATTCCTACTTCCCATCGCCATGGTAACAATGGAAGCCTCTTTGGGGATGGTTTGATCAGCAATCTATAAAATAGTCCTCTGGGAAGAAACAGAAATAAAAGAGGAGGTCATTTTGAACCTCGGCCTATTGCCTTTTTACCCGAGGCGGGAGACAGTCCGGGGTTTGCTCCGTGCCAGTGATCAGTGCCCTGCGGTTTGAGATTTTCCTGTAGACAGCGAGAGAAAAAAGGGTGTGTATAATCCCGCGTTCTTCTATTGCGTCTATACTCAAATAGTTGGCTCAAATTGCCCAGCTTAATTGCGTATAATAAGAAGCCTGCTGAGGTAGGCCCGATTATTCCGGCTGCTTCCACTGCACTGTATGGGAGAGATCAGCAGCAAGAGCAATGACGGACAACAGCACCGAGAGTCTTGCTTTCGATAAATTACTTTCCTTTTTTTTTTAAAAGTCCTTTTTTTTTGTGTGTGTGTGTGTTGGTTAAGGTGAGAGACATTAGTGATGGGGATGGGACACGTGCCCGTTTCTGGTGCTCTGTGCCAGGATCAGGCACTCCCAGGTCAGGGTAGGGTCGCCAACCCTCCAGGGTCGTCCTGGCGTCTCCAGGGATTAAAGATTAATCTCCCTCACACTGCTGCGAGCAAAAACCCCGGGAGAAAAATCACAGGGGCATCGGACAGAAAATCGGAGATGGGAAAAGAAAAGGTTGTTTGACAGACAGTCAAGAATCATCCAATCGGGCAATGAGGGGTCTGTTTGCTTTCCCAATTGGCTGGGTAGGCGGGGCCCCACAAGGATTGACATGCTGAGCAGCCAATGGAGGGCGGGGTAGTTGGAGGTGGGAGGTCATGTGATGAAACTCCCCCCCCCTCCCGGAATACGTCCAACCAGATTTGGCAACCAACGACAACGAGCATTTATATAGCGCCTTTAACGTAGTAAAACATGCCAAGATGCTTCACTGGAGCGTTAACAGACACTATGTGACACCGAGGCTGATTGTCCAATAACAATCCAATCAATGGAGAATAAAATCATCTCGGACAATGGAAGAGTAAATCGGGTGGAGCGCGAAACGGGCCGTTGATTCGCGATCGCCCGAGACGGATTTATACCCAAAGAGTCTGTTGACGAGGAAGGATTATTGGGGCAATGGAGAAACTTGGACCGTAGAAGAGAGCCCGATCATTTGGATAGAATTGATGAAAGGGAGATAGTCTGTGATCAGTTAGCACGGGGAGCACGAGGAGAGACAGAGTGAGTGGGTGTGAGAGAGCACGAGGATAGTCTATGATAGCAATGTCACATTCGAAGTTCACCACCTTGAGAGGACTGTTGCAGAAAGTGTAACCACAGCGACAGACAGTGCCTTCAGGAGAGGTGGGGAGAAATTGAACGCCAGTGGGGGGAAGGGGCGTGGAAGAGAATAAAAGTAAAACCTACAGTTCCCATTCACGGAAGGGTGCATCTCCCCTCTCCCACACCCCCTCACCTCTCCCACCCCACATACCTCCCATCCACAAAGAGGGAGAAAGAGAGAGAGAGCAAGGCAGAGAGAGAGAGAGAGAGAGAGACAGAGTGAGCGAGTGAGAGAGAGACAGGGTCAGAGAGAGCGAGCGAGACAGACAGTGAGAGGCAGAGAGAGAGAGAGAGAGAGAGACAGAGTGAGCGAGTGAGAGAGAGACAGGGTCAGAGAGAGCGAGCGAGACAGACAGTGAGAGGCAGAGAGAGAGAGAGAGAGAGAGACAGAGTGAGCGAGTGAGAGAGAGACAGGGTCAGAGAGAGCGAGCGAGACAGACAGTGAGAGGCAGAGAGAGAGAGAGAGAGAGAGACAGAGTGAGCGAGTGAGAGACAGGGTCAGAGAGAGCGAGCGAGACAGACAGTGAGAGGCAGAGAGAGAGAGAGAGAGAGAGACAGAGTGAGCGAGTGAGAGAGAGACAGGGTCAGAGAGAGCGAGCGAGACAGACAGTGAGAGGCAGAGAGAGAGACAGGGAGAGAGAGACAGTGAGCGAGTGAGAGAGAGACAGGGTCAGAGAGAGCGAGTGAGACAGACAGTGAGAGGCAGAGAGAGAGACAGGGAGAGAGAGATAGTGAGCGAGTGAGAGAGAGACAGGGTCAGAGAGAGCGAGCGAGACAGACAGTGAGAGGCAGAGAGAGAGACAGGGAGAGAGAGACAGTGAGCGAGTGAGAGAGAGACAGGGTCAGAGAGAGCGAGCGAGACAGACAGAGAGAGGCAGAGAGATAGACAGGGAGAGAGAGACAGAGTGAGCGAGTGAGAGAGAGACAGGGTCAGAGAGAGCAAGTGAGACAGACAGTGAGAGGCAGAGAGAGAGACAGGGAGTGAGAGACAGAGTGACGAGTGAGAGAGAGACAGGGTCAGAGAGAGCGAGCGAGACAGACAGTAAGAGGCAGAGAGAGAGACAGGGAGAGAGAGACAGAGTGAGCGAGTAAGAGAGAGACAGGGTCAGAGAGAGCGAGCGAGACAGACAGAGAGAGGCAGAGAGAGAGACAGGGAGAGAGAGACAGAGTGAGCGAGTAAGAGAGAGACAGGGTCAGAGAGAGCGAGCGAGACAGACAGTAAGAGGCAGAGAGAGAGACAGGGAGTGAGAGACAGAGTGAGCGAGTAAGAGAGAGACAGGGTCAGAGAGAGCGAGCGAGACAGACAGTAAGAGGCAGAGAGAGAGACAGGGAGAGAGAGACAGAGTGGCGAGTGAGAGAGAGACAGGGTCAGAGAGAGCGAGCGAGACAGACAGTAAGAGGCAGAGAGAGAGACAGGGAGTGAGAGACAGAGTGAGCGAGTAAGAGAGAGACAGGGTCAGAGAGAGCGAGCGAGACAGACAGAGAGAGGCAGAGAGAGAGACAGGGAGAGAGAGACAGAGTGAGCGAGTAAGAGAGAGACAGGGTCAGAGAGAGCGAGCGAGACAGACAGAGAGAGGCAGAGAGAGAGACAGGGAGAGAGAGACAGAGTGGCGAGTGAGAGAGAGACAGGGTCAGAGAGAGCGAGCGAGACAGACAGAGAGAGGCAGAGAGAGAGACAGGGAGAGAGAGACAGAGTGGCGAGTGAGAGAGAGACAGGGTCAGAGAGAGCGAACGAGACAGACAGTGAGAGGCAGAGAGAGAGACAGGGAGAGAGAGACAGAGTGGCGAGTGAGAGAGAGACAGGGTCAGAGAGAGCGAGCGAGACAGACAGTAAGAGGCAGAGAGAGAGACAGGGAGTGAGAGACAGAGTGAGCGAGTGAGAGAGAGACAGGGTCAGAGAGAGCGAGCGAGACAGACAGTAAGAGGCAGAGAGAGAGACAGGGAGTGAGAGACAGAGTGAGCGAGTGAGAGAGAGACAGGGTCAGAGAGAGCGAGCGAGACAGACAGAGAGAGGCAGAGAGAGAGACAGAGAGTGAGAGACAGAGTGAGTGAGAGAGACACACACAGAGACAGGGTCAGAGAGAGAGAGCGAGTGAGACAGACAGACAGAGAGAGAGACAAACAGAGTGACAGACTGAGTGAGTGAGTGTGAGAGAGAGGCACACAGAGACAGAGACAGGGTCAGAGAGAGAGAGAGAGATACAGACAGACAGGGAGAGAGAGAGTAAGTGAGAGAGACAGAGAGAGTGAGTGAGGCAGAGAGAGAGAGAGAGAGAGTGAGAGAGAAGCAGACAGAGAGCGAGAGAAATAAGGCTGGCTTGTATAAACTGTATCATATAGATTATTGACAATCAAACCAAATCATCAAAGGCAACATCGCTTGGAGAAGTGCTGGTGGTTGGTCCACGAAAGTGTTAATAGAACTGTCCCTGCAGTACTAATCTTGTTCTATATCCCTGCCAAACTGCATTGATTCTCCTCTCTCCTCCCACCCCCGACTTTGATTGATCCTGGAATATAAAACACAGGCGCGTTTGAAGGAACTGCTTGTTCCTTGTTTTTCCACCCACTCCTCCTTTACAATATTCCACACTTCAGCATTTTAAATCGACAAATCCTAAGCCTCTTTCAAACTGTTCCCTGAACATTATCACAAAACACATGGCTAAAGAAGGATGTTTTTTAGGTGGTAGAGAGCCAACAGTGTGGTGTGGGAAGAAAATGGCAGGGAGTAAGGGATTGGTGGCTGAAAGAAAGAAGAACTTGTATAATAACAACCTCGGGACGTCCCAAAGTGCTTTACAGCCAATGAAGTACTTTTGAAGTGTAGTCACTGTTGTAAAGTAGGAAACGTGGCAGCCAATTTGCTCACAGCAAGATCCCACAAACAGCAATGTGGTAATGATCAGATAATCTGTTTTAGTGATGTTGGTTGAGGGATAAATATTGGCCAGGACACCGGGGAGAACTCCCCTGCTCTTCTTTGGAATCTTTTACGTCCACCTGAGAGGGCAGATGGGGCCTCAGTTTAACGTTTCATCTGAAAGACTGCACCTCCAGACAATGCAGCACTCCCTCAGTACTGCACTGGCAGACAGCATTATGTGCTTAAGTCTCTAGAGTAAGGCTTGAACCTATGACCTATCTGACTCAGAGGCAAGAGTGCTACCCACCGAATCACTGCTGACACCACAGGAGATCGGCTTGTGCTATTATAAATAAGAGATGTTGGAGACTGAGCACCGAGGCTGTGATTTGATCGCGGGGTGGGGGTGGGGGGTCACATGACCTCCATAAACCAGCTGAGCTTCATTCTCAGGGCTAAGCGATGTCAGCTGATCCCCCCAGAGCCAATGACGGGTCCCACAAGTCACTGCACACTGCTACCTGTACACAGTGGGTGATCCAATGACTGGAACGGGTTAGCAGGTGGGTGCACGAGGCCTGGGCACTGGATTTGTTTAAGGAACCAGACAGATGCTGTAACGGGGGAAGGAGGTAGGGTTGGTATTGTGGGCGGCACAGGTCAAGGGGGCAGAGGATGTCACTGCAGAGAACAGAACATTGGCAGAGAATAGAATGAGGCATTTGTAAATCAGGAATACTAAGGTACTTAAAGCCTGTTGTTTGTGCATATATATCCCAACTCATAGTTTAATCATGACAGTCTGACATAAAACATCATCGCCTTAGCAATCATTTGGCTTCCTGGTGCTAAGGAAAATGTCGCTCAGGTCCCAAGGGGCTAACCCTTCCCACACACTGTAGCAGAGAGATATTTGAGAGGCCGGAGCCACTGAGTTAATCATGTAGGTCTCTTGTGTCCTTTAAGTGTCCCCCTTGATTAGATATTGATTATCGAATATCTCCAGGTAACACCTGAAAGTGCGGGACTGTGACTTGCTGTGTGATGCAATCTCCCATACCAGATGTCCCAATATTTGATCTACAATCCTTCCAGGTGCTGTAATAGGTTTGTTGCCTCGAGAGAACCGAATATGTGTCCCGTGTTAGAATTCTATGTCGCACAACTCTCTTCTGTTCAACCCTGGCACTGACCCTGTTACGACCCCATATTGATCACTGCCAACTTCAGTCACTCTCCCTGTGCCTTCATTAAACTGATCTATTTCTCAAACTCTTGATTAACCTTCGCTGTTTTGTCCCTCAAAGCTGCAATTTCCTTTAATGCTAACTTGTAGGTGGCAGTTTTATTCGCATCAAAAATAAATGAAACTTTCACTGGTTGCAATCACTCTGTGTTGTATATTAACATCTGAACAAAGTACCTCGCAGAGACGACAAGTTCTATAATTTGCCTCCAAAGGTTCAGCTTTCATGCAATCTTCCATTAAAGAACCGCATGGCAGATAATTCAACTCGGGCCCTCTGGCTCAGAGTATGGAAACTAATAGGGCTACAAAAGGTTAGCAATCCTACAGACCGTCTTGCTCGCTCACTCTCTCTCACTGTCAATCTGGCTCAGTTCTCTACTTTCTCTCTGTTAAGCTGAGCTTTCAGTCTTTCTCGATTCTCTCAGTTTTTACTCTGTCTCCTGAACTGCCTCAGCTCTATATCTCTCTCTTGGTTCTGCTTGGTACTTCCTCTTTTTTCTCTCTTTCTCTCTCTCTCTTTCTCTCAAGCTGAGCCAAGATTGAGCTAAGTTTTCATTCTCTCTCTTCCCTTTTAGGTCTTGTTGTGTCTTGTGCATCTCTCCCTACCTCTGTGACCTCCTCCAGCCCTACAACCCTCTGAGATCTCTGCGTTCCTCCAATTCTGGCCTCTTGCGCATCCTCGATTTCTTTCGCCCCACCATTGGCGGCCGTGCCTTCAGCTGTCTAGACCCTAAGATCTGGAATTCCCTCCCTAATCCTCTCCGCCTCGCTACCTCTCTCTCCTCCTTTAAGACACTCCTTAAAACCTACCTCTGTGACCAATAAACTGTCCTAATATCTCCTTATGTGGCTCGGTGTCAAATTTTGTCTGATAACGCTCCTGTGTCTTGGGACGTTTCACTATCTTAAAGATGCTACATAAATGCAAGTTATTGTGATTTGGCTCATCTTTCTCTCTCTTTTGGTCTTGGTGCCCTCTCTATGCTCTTTCTGCTTCTCACCATGTCTCTCCCTCGATCTACTTTGTCTGAATTAACTCACTCTCCATATTTTGTTTAGATTAACTTTCATTCTCAACCTGCTTTGTCTGGATCAGCTTCCATTCTCTCTCTCTCTCTCTCTCTCACTTTCTCTCTCCATCTCTTTCCCTCAACCTTCTTTGCCTAGATTAGTTTTCGTTCTCTCTCTCTCTCTCTCTCTCTACTTACTTTGTCTAGATTAAGTTTCTAGACGAGCTTTCATTTCTCACTCCCTCGCGTGCATTAAGAGAAATGTGGAAGACTCCTTGTAGTCCCTTGACAGTCAGCCTGATGGGATTGTAGGGAGCAGAGTCAAATACCTCCTTTAGCTCTTGTGGGTCGCTCTCAGGGACTGATCCTTTTGAACCACTTTGCTATAGACGGTTCCACCCAAAACCTTACATAATAGGCCACTGGCAAATTTGAGGATTTGATGCAGAATAGGCTAATTACACCGGTGTTCCAATTTTAAATTTTACACTCAGGGGCAGGCACAGAATCATCAGGAACACACAAGGTGGGCTGACGAAAATATATATTGGGAAGGTTAAAGAACTTAATGTCCCAGCCGGGGGAGTGAAAGGTGTAAAATTATGAATTCAGCTAATTCAGAAAAAAAATAGTTGGATGGAATCCAATTTTCAGTGGCCACATTTTTTTCCTCTTCTGAGGACAAACCTGATGCAATGCTTGTGTTCCCCTGAATATAGAAGATTGAGGGGTGATCTAATTGAAGTGTTTAAAATGATTAAAACATTTGATAGGGTAGAGAGAGAGAAACTATTTCCTCTGGTGGGGAGTCCAGAACAAGGGGACATAACCTCAAAATTAGAGCTAGGCCATTCAGGGGTGATGTCAGGAAGCACTTCTTCACACAAAGGGGAGTGGAAATCTGGAACTCTCTCCCACCAAAAAGTTATTGAGGCTGGGGGTCAATTGAAAATTTCAAAACTGAGATTGATAGATTTTTGTTAGGTAAGGGTATTAAGGGATATGGAACCAAGGCAGGTAAATGGAGTTAAGATACAGATCAACCATGATCTAATTGAATGGCAGAACAGGTTCGAGGGGATGAATGGCCTCCTCCTGTTCCTAGGTTCCTATGTTCCAATTATAGAGGAACTTCCATTATTACCACATTAGAGGGGACAACCCCCTCCCTCCAGTGGATAATGGAAATGGTTGGCCAAGAGTTTGAAATGTTACTGTTACACCCAGAGTATAGCTATACTACTGCCACAGGAATTAATACAGAAAGCAATAAAATACATTCCAAAATACTTGGAATTTAATCTTTCTTGCGATGTGAGATTGAGTTATTTTAGAGAAGAGGAGATTGGTTTGTATTGCAATCAAGGCCTCACTCAAAACTCTGCTGCCCGTATCCTAACTCGCACCAAGTCTTGTTCACCCATTACCCGTGTGCTCGCTGACCTACATTGGCTCTCGGTCCAGCAGTGCCTCGATTTTAAAATTCTTATCCTTGTTTTCAAATCCCTCCATGGCCTCGCCCCTCCCTATCTCTGTGACCTCCTCCAGCCCTTCGACCCTCCGAGATCTCTGCACTCCTCCAATTCTGGCCTCTTGTGCATCACTGATTTCCATCGCTCCACCATTGGCGGCCGTGCCTTCAGCTATCTGGACCCTAAACTCTGGAATTCTCTCCATAAACCTCTCTACCTCTCTCTCCTCCTTTAAGACAGTCCATAAAACCTAACTCTTTGACCAAGCTTTTGATCACCTGTCCTAATATCTCCTTATGTGGCTCGGTGTCAAGTTTTGGGATGTTTCACTATGTTAAAGGCCCTATGTAAATGCAAGTTGTTGCCCTGTGATAACTCTGGTGGATAATTGGGAATTGGATAATTGGATCTCAGCTGATGGAGGTTCCCCTCTATTTCACTGATGTCTATTGAATCACCTACTTAGCAAGCATATAAACCTCCAGTACAAAATTTGTAGTTTAAATGATAAAATGAGCCCATTTTTAAGAGCCAGGAACCTGAGGATTACTTATACGCGTTTAAAAAAAAAGCCAAGCTGCTTGAACCTCAAATTTCCCTATAATTTTATCTCTTTCTTTGGCCTTAGTTGAGATACACAACACCTATGCAGGTGCCCGTGTGAGTAGTGTGAGGAGTACTGAGCGAGCAAATACAGTCAGAACGTATGATTAGAAACTCATTCTCATCCACAGTTAAAGCGATAAGTGGTCACGTGACAGGAAAAGGAGGTTTGCAAGATGGTGACCTTGGGCCGGTGGTTGTCATGGCATCAGCTGACAGGAAGGAGTTTTATTGGAAAATAATGCATTCGGTTTTACTGGAATACAATACTCCAGTGTATAAATTATGTGTAGAATTATAGAGGGTGAGGAATGAGTAATAGGGCTGTAATTACCCTAGGGCTTCAGATGACATCATACGTCTTGAGAATGAAGCTCAGGTGGTTTATCGAGGTTGTGTGACCCTGAAGAGTAAATTACAGCCCTACACCCATTCTCTCAAGCTATAGGCTTTTTATTAGGGCCACTACAATCTCAGTAAAATGAAACTACCTTTAGAACTGCTTTCATTATCTGAGACTATAGTGCGTGTCTGATGGAGCGAGAGTATAAGAGTGCCATTTGATCTCATGCTCCCGTGACCTCTATAAACCACCTGAGCTTTGTTCTAATGGCTTAGGATGTGAAGGTAAATGGAAAAAGCTCTTTCTGGGGCCATCGGGTCCACACAGGTCTTCTGTAGGACCCCCTCCCCACCGTCCCATTCACACTATTTGGAAGTGATGTGAAGGAGAACACTTCCTATAATAATATTTGTCAAAGTTTTACATAGAATTTACAGCACAGAAAACAGAACTTTTGGCTCAACAGGTCTATGCCGGTGTTTATGCTCCACCACGAGCCTCCTCCCACCCTACTTCATCTCAGTCTATCAGCATGTCCTTCTATTCCTTTCTCCCTCATGTACTTATCTAGCTTCACCTTAAATGCATCTATGCTATTCACCTCAACCACTCCACGTGGTATCGAGTTCCACATTCTAACCACTCTCTGGGTAAAGACGATTCTCCTGAATTCCTTATTGGATTTATTAGTGACTATATTATATTTATGGCCCCTAGTTTTGGTCTCCCCTCAACAAGTGCAAACATCTTCTCTACGTCAACCCTATAATTTTGAAGACCTCTATCAGGTCACCCCTCAGCCTTCTCTTTTCGAGAGAAAAGACCACCAGCCTGTAAGTCTTTCAAAATTTGCTGATGGTTCCAAGCTATGCGGTGGCAAATGGAAGACTAATGGCATTCAAGGCGGTCGGGGCCAATCAAACAGATGGGCTGAGAAATGATAGGTGGATTTTAATGTGGATAAATCAAAATAATG
This sequence comes from Heptranchias perlo, assembly GCF_035084215.1. Lineage (NCBI taxonomy): Eukaryota > Metazoa > Chordata > Chondrichthyes > Hexanchiformes > Hexanchidae > Heptranchias > Heptranchias perlo. The sequence continues at coordinate 90,191,624 of NC_090331.1, read as the reverse complement.
CATTATGGGACAGGAAAACAGATGTGTGTGCTTTGCACACCACGGAGGGATGTCCACTAGCAAAGGGTGGAGAAGGGAAAGGATCTGTGCGTGATCACTGGTCAGTCGGTGAAAGGTTCTGGTCAATCTGAAGCTGCTATCGACAATGCTAATCCAATATTAGGATATGCCTTGGAACCGTTTGATTATATAAGATTGTGCCTCCAACATTGAGAGGGAAGGGTAAACTTGGTTTATGCTCCCTGGAGATGAGGTTGGGGGTAATTGATTGAAGTGTTTAAGATAATGAAGGGAACTGACAGGGTAAATAGGTTAAGTGGGGAACGACTCTTCCCTCTAGTAGGGGGGATCCCGAGCAAGGGGACAAAATCTTGATGCTCAAGTTAAGAGGGAATGCAGGAAAAATATCTTCATACAAAGGGTTGTTAGAAGGTGGAACAATCTGGCCCTGCCAGCCAAGATGAGGAACCAATTGAGGTGGTTAAAAGGGAGATAGTTACCAGTGAAGTAACATATTCAGGGATATGAAGAAAGGGCAAGGAATTGGGGTTAAAGAAATAGGGCTAATAAAATGGTACAGCAGGCTAGAAGGGCCAAATGGCCTCCTTTTTCCTGTATTTATGGGATGATGCAGATGCCATAGCGTCCATGACAGAATGAATGATATGAAATGTAAAAGGGCCCAAATGGCCAGTTCTTATTTCATTGTACCATAAAAGTTTACACTATAGGAGGCCATTCAGCCCATCATGTCTGTGCTGGCTCTTTACCAGAACAATTCAAAACAAATCCAACTGCACCATTGTCTTCCCGTCGCTCTGTATCTTCCTCTGCTTCCAGTATTTATCCAATTTCCCCTTAATAGATAAAGGGATCTCTTTCTCAACCATTCCCTGTGGCAAAGCATTCTTGTGTGTAAAGAACATCTTTCCTCACTCTCTTTCTTATGTTTTTACCTGAACCCCAGAATGGCACCCCCTTTATGCAGGGGCACCTTTTTATGTAGGGAAACTTATCAATCAGGAACCCAGTATGCAGGGAGACCCACCAATCTGGGCCCTTTTAATAAGGGCGACCCACCAATCAGGAACCCAGTACACAGGGAGACCCACCAATCTGGGCCCTTTTAATAAGGGAGACCCACCAATCAGGACTTGCTTATACTGGGAGACCCCCCCCCCCCAATCAGGAACCGGTTATACAGGGAGACCCACCAATCAGGAACCGGTTATACAGGGAGACCCACCAATCAGGAACCGGTTATACAGGGAGACCCACCAATCAGGAACCGGTTATACAGGGAGACCCACCAATCAGGAACCGGTTATACAGGGAGACCCGCCAATCAGGAACCGGTTATACAGGGAGACCCACCAATGAGGAACCGGTTATACAGGGAGACCCACCAATGAGGAACCGGTTATACAGGGAGACCCACCATTCAGGACTCTTTTATGCAGGGCGATCCACCAATCAGGATCTTTTAAAAAGGGAGAGCCGCCAATCAGGACCTTTTAATAAGGGCAATCCACCAATCAGGACCTTTTTATACAGGGCGACCCACCAATCAGGACCCTGTTGTACAGAAGGATGTACAAATCAGAAGCCTCTGTGAAGCCCCTCGGGAAGTTTTTCTACATTGATGGTTCTATATGTTTGTTGTTGTTGAATTTGTTCTTAAATTGCATATACAGCAGCAAAATGTATCTGAATCCACATTATCCAATCCATTCATTACCCTAAATTGTTTCTATCAAATGCAACGTAAGAGCACTTGAAATCTGAAAAGACCATTCCTCCCATCAAAATCAACCCTTCCACAGACCATGTACAATCTGCACTAAAATGGACTCTATACAAGAGTATATTTAATCTTCTGACAAAAGATTCTATAACATTTCTTCCTGTCTTCCAAAACAAATCAAGTGAAACTCCAGAATGCTATTTAATTATGTGTCAGCCTTGGCTCAGTGGGTAGCACTCTTGTCTTCTGAGTTTATGAAGGCTGTCAGTTCAAGTCCCACTCTAGAGACTTCAGTGCAAAATCTAGGCTGGCACATGATGAGGGAGTGAGGTACCAACATCACTGAAACAGATTATCTGGTCCTTTTCTCACTGCTGTTTGTGGGTCATTGCTGTGTGCAAATTGGCTGCTGCGTTTCCTACATTAAATCAGTGACTACACTTCAAAAAAGTACTTTGTTGGTTGTGAAGTGTTTTAAGATGTCCTGAGGTCACAAAAGGTGCTATATAAATGCAAGTTCTCTCTTTCTTTCTAACCCTTCAAGCTGCCTCATTCATCTTTGACTGGTGCTCAGGAAGCAACATGTTCCACGCAGCATTGGACCATCTGTATCTGTACTTCTCCTTCGACCCCTCAATCCCGTTCCGAACCCGATATTCGAGTTAAATCAGACTCGAGTGAACTGTTTGGTGGATGGGACGAGGCCTGGTATGTTGTTTGTCATGCTGTATTTTATCCACAATTTGGGACATCCTTTGCCTGCATGGATGTGGTTCACCTCTGCACAAATATCACAGACAAAAGCTAAGTGCTTATAGGTCACAGCGCACAAGTCTATCAGCTACTGAATAATTACATACTTATGTTTTTATTCTTCCCAAATATTAAGAGTAGGATTGAAATGAGATACAGGCTTTCTGGGTTTTTTAAAATCATATTCTTATTGATTGCTTACCCTGGCGTTGCACACTCCTAATATAATTGCATTTCCTTCCAGTTTAAATAAACCTCAAAATAGCAGAAGCTTCCCAAGGTCTTACTGATCAATTATTAGTGGCGCTCACTCTGGTTGCCAAGGAAACGGCAAGTGGAACATGCTCCTCTGTTCTTTTGGGAAATTGCAGCCCAATTTTCACATTAGCAGGTGGAGTCAAACTGAGTCTTGCAGTCTACATAAGAAAGTGTGTGTGTGCATGCGTGTGTGTGTGTGCATGTGTGCGTGTGTGTGTGCATGCGTGTGTGTGTGTGCATGTGTGCGTGTGTGTGTGTGCATGTGTGCGTATGTGTGCACGTGTGCCTGTGTGTGGGCGTATGTGTGTGTGTGTGTGTGTGTGTGTGTATGTAAATATGGAGAGAACCCATTTTAACAGTAGGGTTGCCAACCCTCCAGGATTATCCTGGAGTCTCCAGCGATTAAAGATTGATCTCCAGGACACTGCTGCGAGCAAAAACCCAGGAGAAAAATCATAGTGGCGGTAAAAAAAATGTTGTTTTTATCATTTTCTTTGAACACTTTCATTTATTAGTTATGAAAGTGTTGGAGATGGGAAACAAGGTCGTTTGACTGGGTGAGGCGGTTGGAGGTGGGAGGCCATGTGATGAAACCTCCAGGAATACATCCAACCAGAGTTGGCAACCCCACTTAAAAGTGAACTGTGCTCAAATAACAATTGATTAGACATATGACTTGTTCGAAACCATTCTAAGGTGCACCTATAACAACAACTATCTGCATTTATATAGCGCCTTGTTGTTAAACTTCCCAAGGCACTTCACAAGAGCGTAATCAGACAAAAATTGACACCAAGCCAAAAAAGGAGAGATTAGGACAGCTTGTCAAAGAGTTGGGTTTTAAGCAGCGCCTTAAAGGAGGAGAGAGAGTTAGAGAGGTGGAGAGATTTAGGCAGGGAATTCTAGAGCTTAGGACCTAGATGGCCAAAGGCACGGCCGCCAATGGTGGAAGGCAAAAAGTGGGGGATGCACAAGAGGCCAGAATTGGAGGAAAACAGAGTATAGATATAAAATAGCACACCACTATATCATCCACAGTTCAATCTTTAAACCCGAAAATTTGTTTTTCCTTCTGTCATGAAGTGCGTGTGTTTTAGAGTAAAGAAAAGAAAGAATTTACATTTATATCATACTTTTCACAGCCTCAGGACACCCCAGAGTGCTTTACAGCCAATGAAGCACTTATGATGTGTAGCCGCTGTTGTAATGTTGGAAACACAGCAGCCAATTTGCGCACAGCAAGATCCCACAAACAGCAACGTGATAATGAGCAGATAATCTGTTTTTAGTGATATTGATTGAAGGATAAATATTGGCCAGGACACCGGGCGGGGAGAACTCCCCTGTTCTTCTTCGAAATAGTGCCATGGGATCTTTTACATCCACCTGAGAGGGCAGACGGGGCCTCGGTTTAACGTCTCATCCGAAAGACGGCACCTCCGACAGTGCAGCACTCCCTCAGTCCTGCACTGGGAGTGTCAGCCTGGATTTCGTGCTCAGGTCTCTGGAGTTGGACTTGAATCCACAACCTCCTGACTCAGGGGCAAAGAACCTCCTTCTGTGCCGTAATTTCTGTGATTCTATCCTCGCAACGGCCATTATTCAACCCTGGCCATCGTATTCCACAGATGACATATCCACAGCTCCAGAACCACAGGCAGCACTGTGTTCCATGGAGAATTTGATAATCAGTATTTATTTTTTAATCTTTACAATCATCAATCCCACTCTAAATCAGACATTAATCAGCGTTTGTTTTTAATGATGATGAATTAGCCTGCGGCTAACATTGTATTGACTCACCAGTTGAAATGAATTAAGATTTGACATAAAAATCACATTGCAGTCGTTGAATTTATATCAGCTCCAGTGTCTGCCACGTCTAACAGTGAAAGTGCACCCTTTGTTCAATCTAATCTCATTCTACGTGTCTCACCGGGGGATGCCGGCCTTATTCATTTCAGTGGGCTTGCAATCTAGGTCAGTGTTCCTTTTTTCACATATATAAAAAGAAAACCTCAGTGTTCTCAATCATCTGACCTTGGCAATACCAGAAAGGTTGGTTCTCCACAGGGCGGGGGGGGGGGGGGGGAGGGGGACAGGGTGGGGGGTGGGGGATGCTGGGGGGAGTCAATGACTGAAGCTCAGTAGCTGCACTTAGCTCCTTTCAGCAGCCTTTGATTGGATAGATCGATGGATATTCTGGACTTTGTCCCCGATTGGAAGGCGAACATGCTGGAATTCTGCTCTTACTTGAATGTAATCATAGAATCATACAGCACAGAAGGAGGCCATTCGATCCATCGTGCCTGTACTGGCTCTTTGAACAAGATATCCAATTAGTCCCACTCCCCCACTCTTTCCCCACAGCCCTGCAAATTTTTCCTCTTCAAGTATTTATCCAATTCCAATTTGAAAGTTATTATTGAATCTGTTTCCACCACCCTTTCAGGCAGCGCATTCCAGATCATAACAACTCGCTGCGTAAAGAAAAATCTCCTCATCTTCATCTGCCAATTACCTTAAATCTGTGTCCTCTGATTACCAACCCTCCTGACAGTGGAAAGATTTTCTCCTTATTTATTGTATCAAAACCCCTCATAGTTAAATCTCCCCTTAACCTTCTCAACTATATCAAATGAGGCCGTTGAGCAGGGAAAGAAAGAACAATCTTGAATTTATATATCACCTTATCATGTCGTTCAGAAACCTCATAAAATGCTTCACCTACAATGCTTTGCTTTACAGTCACTGTTGTCATGTAGGCGCTGTGGCTGCCATTTTGTGAACTGCAACAATCCCACAATGAGTAACTGGTTAATCTGCTTTTGTTGATGTTGGTTGAGGGAGGAATGTTGGTCAGGGATGGGAAAGAAGTCCCACTCCTCTTCGAATAGTGCCGTAGAGTTTTTAACACCCTCATGGGCCATTGGGACAGGCAGACGGGGCCTCAGTTTAACGTCTCAGCACTGCATTGAAGTGTCCGCCTAGATCACACGGTGAGTTCCTGGAGTGGGGCTTGAACCTATGAATTGTTTGACGCAGAGGTGAGAGTGCTACCAACTGAGCCAAGCTGGCACTCATGTAAGAGGTGCAGAGGACTGGGTACTGCAGCAGACCAAAACACTCACCTGGGTTCAAATCCAGATCAGACTGATGGGCTAAAATCTTGCTCAGGGTGTCTGGGTCCTAACTGAAATAAAACAAAAGAAAGAAAGACTTGTATTTATCTTGCACCAAAGCACTTTACAGCCAATGAAGTACTATCACTGCTTTAATGTAGGAAATAGAGCAGCCAATTTTCACACAGCAAGATCCCACAAACAGCAATATGATAAATGACCAGATCATCTGTTTAAGTGATAAATATTGGCCAGAACACTCCTGCTCTTCTTTGAAATAATGCCATAGGATCTTTTGCATCCACCTGAGAGGGCAGACAGGGCCTCAGTTTAACATCTCATCCAAAGGACAGCCCCTCTGACAGTGCAGCACTCCCCCAGAATATTGTATTGGAGTATTAGTCTAGATTTTGTGCTTAAGTCCCTAGAGTAGGGCTTAGAACCCACAACTTTTTGTGATTCAGAAGCAAGAGGTGCTACCTACTGAGCCACAGCTGACACCACCAATAAATTGAGCCTCAAACCTATTCCCAATGGGTATGGGCACTTGTCTACGTGACATGGGTTTGGGCAATCAGAGCCCAGGGATAGCGAGTGGGAGCCCATCGCAGGAAAAGGTGCCCCTGATGGCGATTGCATATTAGAATGGTCAGAGTGAGAAAATCGAGAAATTTCACACAGGTGTGGGAGAAGGTGCTATTCTGGGGTGCAGGCTCAAAGTACATTGTTGAGGTAGAGTAGAAGGGGCTTTACTCTGTATCTACCCTGTGCTGCCTCGACTGGCATTAATACTGGCATCGTGCCACTTGATACTGGCATTGGGTAACTGGAAAGGCAAAGCCTTCCATCAGCTCTGCCTCACGCAAAAACAAACATCTGGGCACAAAGCCACCGCTGCTCTTTTATTATGTGGAGATGCCGGTGATGGACTGGGGTTGACAATTGTAAACAATTTTACAACACCAAGTTATAGTCCAGCAATTTTATTTTAAATTCACAAGCTTTCGGAGGCTTCCTCCTTCCTCAGGTAAATGTTCAGGAGCTCCTTGAAGCCTACGCATTTATACATATAGAACAATACATGGTGTTTACAGAATGCCCCTGCAACTGCCCGTTGCCAAGGCAATCACCGTGTTCAGACAGAGAGGTGTCACCTGCAGAACCCCCGAATACACATTCAACAAAAAAACAAACAGGAAAAAAAAACAGAGAGAGGCAGAAACATCCGGAAGGCAGAGAAAGCCAGCAAATGACCCATTATATTAAAAACAGATAACATTTGTTCGCTGGTGGGGTAACGTGTAGCGTGACATGAACCCAAGATCCCGGTTGAGGCCGTCCTCATGGGTGCGGAACTTGGCTATCAATTTCTGCTCGACGATTTTGCGTTGTCGTGTGTCTCGAAGGCCGCCTTGGAGTACGCTTACCCGAAGGTCGGTGGATGAATGTCCATGACTGCTGAAGTGTTCCCCGACTGGGAGGGAACCCTCCTGTTTGGCGATTGTTGCGCGGTGTCTGTTCATCCGTTGTCGCAGCGTCTGCATGGTCTCGCCAATGTACCATGCTCTGGGGCATCCTTTCCTGCAACGTATGAGGTAGACAACGTTGGCCGAGTCACAGGAGTATGAACCATGCACCTGGTGGGTGGTGTCCTCTCGTGTGATGGTGGTATCTGTGTCAATGATCTGGCATGTCTTGCAGAGGTTACCGTGGCAGGGTTGTGTGGTGTCGTGGACGCTGTTCTCTTGAAAGCTAGGTAATTTGCTGCGAACGATGGTCTGTTTGAGGTTGGGTGGCTGTTTAAAGGCGAGTAGTGGAGGTGTGGGGATGGCCATAGCGAGGTGTTTGTCCTCATTGATGACATGTTGAAGGCTGCGGAGAACATGGCGTAGTTTCTCCGCTCCGGGGAAGTACTGGACGACAAAGGGTACTCTGTTGGTTGCGTCCCGTGTTAGTCTCCTGAGGAGGTCTATTATTAGTTACTATCTAAGTAGACAATGTGCGCGTAAGATAAAACAAAGATCAGTTCAAACAATGAGTGGGTGTTTCACTTCACAGTTAAACATTGCTGGCTCAGGGTGGATGGTCCTGCCGATGATGATTCATTCACAACCTGGTTAAATAGTCATTGCTAATTTAAAGGAGGACTTATTATCTCTTTGGTGAAAAGGAAGTGGATGGGTTGGAGATAGCCACTTCCCCCGTTCATCATTACTCACGGCGTCTCATTTGAACCTGTCTGATGGTCACTGCGCTACATTCAAAGCTTTTACAGTTCAACTGTTGTTAAAGTATCTGAGGAGTTTTTTTTTAAAAAGAGGGGCCCATTAAGGTGAGAGGTTCAATGCTGGGGAATCAAACCCTTCCTCACTGCTGCTGCCCAGTATCTGCACCAACCCCACCATGAAACAACACCAATGTGACCTTTTGATTTCCCACATCACCCATTCTCACAGCCTCTCTGAATGACGTTGCCAGTTTAGTCCCAGTTTAGTGCCATCTGTGATTACTCAAATTTATTTCACCATAAGGACCCTTTGAGGCAGCATAGGGAAGACTTTAATTCCCCTCAGTTGAGGTAGAACAGCACACTGTAACTCATTGTGCCTCCCAGGCCCCAGCGTGAATGTCTGAAGGAGTAAAATTTCTTGCTTCATTTTCAATCAGCTGCTGCTTTGGGCCAAGTGAACCAACTTTAACCTTAACCTTCTCTGCTCTCAGGAGAACAACCCCCGCTTCTCCAGTCTCTCATCCCCGGCTACCATTCGAGTAAATCTCCTTTGCACCCTCTCCAAGGCCTTGTCATCCTTCCTAAAGTGCAGTGCCCAGAACTGGACACAATATCAAATGGACTGAAGGGCATTCTTGATTTGAAGGACCAGTTTTGTAATCCTGTGTCCCCGATTCAGGGCAAGGAAAGAAAACAGCCAGGGTTTCTGGTCACTGCAGATTAACCCCTGCTGGAAAGTGAGCGTTTGTCGACCACAGATAAGGGCAGGACTGAACTCAGCTGTGGCTCCCTCGCCCCCTTACCCCACAGTTGAACACCTTGCCAAAAGTCACCCACTATGAGAGAGAAAATTAGAGAAACAAAACAACTCTCAGCAAAACAAGAATGCACCTGGGGTCCCAAACTAACTAAGGGTTGGGTCTCTGCCCTGAATCAGCCAACGGCACCGGACAATACTAAAGAGGTGAACTCCATTCTTCCAGTGGTATCCCTGACCTGAATTTTTGCGAATGCTGAGAGTTGTCATCACAGGCAATGCCAAACATGGGCCTCAAATCCTTATTGGGCCACTGTTACAAATTTTGGGTCCGCCTTCGATATCACCTTAGGTTCAGCGTCGCTGGTCACTCCCGTAAGCGGCCACTGTGCCTTACGTTCAGGAGTGTGCCCATACTGCCCAATATCTAACTATACGCTAGAGTAACTCAGCGGTGTAACAAAAGGCCCCCCCCTCCCCCGATCTTGTGTCCTGAGCTATATATTGGGTCTTCTGCATGTGTTCTCACATGTGATTCTCTAGTGTTTTGGTAGGCAGACTGTAAACACTCTGTTTTGAATTAGATATGAGTTGTTAAGTTGCTTCATTTTCCGGACAGAGTGACAGTTATAAGCAAATCTCACCTTAAACCAATTAAGTTCGGCTCTCTCCTCATGAACAAGAAAAATGATAAAAACACTCCACACTGACCCTTTTAGTGGGCTAAAAAAAAAATTCCATTTTCTTGGAGAGATTTTTGTTTCTGGAACCTGGCCAGCTAGCTAAGGCTAGGCTGGCTTTCTTCTTAAAGAAGACTTGCCTAGACTTTACTTGGTTTTGGAGTGATAAAGGACTGGGGAGAGACTAGAACAAAGAAAAACAAAACAGACTGACTAAAAGAGCCAAAAGCAAAGTGAGCATCATATCCCTGATTAAATGATTGTGCTCCATCTTCCACTGTGGTGACTAACCTCGTTCTTTCAGTAAAGTGACCCTGCTCACTCGGGAGATGGTAATGCTCATACATTTTTTATTACAGTGCGCACAGAATGTCAGGATCTGAACCTGCTGATGGTGGGGGATGGGGGGAGGGGGGGAGGCGTGCAGGATGCAGGAAATGACAGATTGAACTGCTTAGATTCAGTTAGACCTTCCTGAAATGAGGATGCAGCACTGGGATGTGACCCCTGCGGGACCCCACATAGAACGATATGCCAGCTTAAAAACTTCCCGAACCACAGGCGGCGTACCTGAGTAATTTCCCAACCAACTCTGTCTAAATCCTCTTGTCTGCTCTGCGACTTTCCAATAAAAGGCTAAGTGTTGCTTTAATGAGACCTTGCGTCATTGGGCCAGGCCTCGTTTAGCTTACCGTAGCTTCCTGTGGGCAAACGAAAAGGGCAGGGCAAGGTCAGGAGAAATCATTATGCCTATGGGAGTGAGCGGGTCAGTCTGAAAAAAAAAAGTAACTTATATTTATATATATTGGTGCTTTACATCCAATCAAGTACATTTTTGAAGTGTAGTCACAGTTGTAATGTAGGAAATGAGGCAACCAATTTGCGCACAGCAAGATCCCACGAACAGCAATGAGGTAATGACCAGATCATCTGTTTTAGTGATGTTGGTTGATAGGGTAGATAGAGAGAAATTATTTCCTCTGGTGGGGGTGTCCAGAACAAGGGGACATAACCTTATAATTATAGCTAGTCAGGAAGCATTTCTTCTTCACACAGGGGAGTGGGAATCTGGAACTCTCTCGCCCAAAAAGCTGTTGAGGCTGGGGGTCAATTGAAAATTTCAAAACTGAGCTTGATAGATTTGGGTATCGAGGGTTATGGAACCAAGGCGGGTAAATAGAGATAAGATACAGATCAGCCATGATCTCATTGAATGGCGGAACAGGCTTGAGGGGTAAATATTGGCCAGGACACCAGGGAGAACTCCCCTGCTCTTCTTCAAAATAATGCCATAGGATCTTTTATATCCACCTGAGAGGGCAGACGGGGCCTTAGTTTAACCTCTCATCGTAAAATCAGCACCTTCTGACAGTGCAGCACTCCCCAATAATCCTTCCTCGTCAACAGACTCTTTGGGTATAAATCCGTCTCGGGCGATCGCGAATCAACGGCCCGTTTCGCGCTCCACCCGATTTACTCTTCCATTGTCCAAGATGATTTTATTCTCCATTGATTGGACAATCAGCCTTTTTACCGCCATCTCCAATATTTTTATAACAAATAACTAAAAATGTTCAAAGAAAATGAAAAAAAAGTGCATTTTTTTTAATGCGATTTAATGTGATTTTTCTCTCTGGACACTTACAGCAGTGTCCTGGGCAATTCCTGGACAATCCTGGATAGTTGGCAACCCTCGGTCTACTAGGGAGATTAGTGGAGGAGCGTAGAGCCTGATCATTTGGATAGAATTGATAAAAGGGAGATAGCCTGTGATCGGTTAGCACGGGGAGCACGAGGAGAGACAGAGTGAGTGGGTGTGAGAGAGCACAAGGATAGTCTATGTTAGCAATGTCACATTAGAAGTTCACCACCTTGAGAGACCATTTGCCAGGTTTGTCCGTACAGGACTACACGATGGTGTAATGAGTGACTTGATGATATCATCGCATCGTTCCCTCACACCTGCTGCTGAATTATCCTCAAAGGTTTTATTTGAACATTGCAGCAGCATAAAATGTCGATGATTCAGGGCCAACTATTCTAGGTACTGGGGCTACCCAATAATTTCCTGATGAATAACAACAACAACTTTTATTTATATAGCACCTTTAATGTAGTAAAATGTCCCAAGGAGCTTCACAGGAGTGTTATCAGACAGAATTTGACACCGGGACACATAAAGAGATATGAGGACAAGTGACCGAAAGCTTGGTCAAAGAGGCCAATTTTTAAGGAGAGTCTTAAAGGAGGAGAGAGACATAAAGAGGAGAGGTTTAGGATTGGGAATTCCAGAGCTTAGGGCCTAGGCAGCTGAAGGCACGGCCACCGATGGAGGGGCTAAGAGAGCGGGGGATGGACAAGAGGTCAGAACTGGAGGAACGCAGAGATCTCGGAGGGCTGTAGGACTGGAGGAGGTTACAGAGATAGGGAGGGGCGAGGCCATGGAGGGATTTGAAAACAAGGATGAGAATTTTAAAATCGAGGCATTGCTTGATCGGGAGCCAATGTAGGTCAGCGGGCACAGGGGTGATCGGTGAACGGGACTTGGTATGAGTTAGGATACGGGCTGCAGAGTTTGGAATGAGCTCAAGTTTATGGAGGATGCAAAATGGGAGGCCGGCTGGGAGAACATGGGAATAGTCGAGTCTGGAGGTAACAAAGGCATGGATGAGGGTTTCAGCAGCAGATGAGCTGAGGCAGGGGCAGAGACGGGCGATGATACCAACAATACGCCCTATGCCCCATGGCATTGATGATCAGAGATGGTTGTCATGTGAAGAAAGGAATCCCCAAGTTAATTGAGCCTAGGCCAGTCCCAGGCCCACACATTTTAATGGTGACAATCAAGTCTCATCACAAAGCACATTCAGACACCAAAGGCCTTGGAATGATGCTCCCCAGCAGATGGTTAATGAAGAAGGTTTTTCAGATCTCTGAGATTCCCATTCTTCTTGTAATGGGCCTGATGTTGAAAGGATTCACAGGAAGCTCTACTTCCCATGACCTTGTCTGCTTGCCTGTAGAGCTCCTGACAGGATGTTGGTGGCAGGGGGGCGGCTGGGGAGAGGGAAAGATGAGAGCCCAATCCCTTACAATACTAAGAAGGCTGGGCTTAAAACCCAACGGATCTTTAAATAAACAACCTTTTGCGATGCATAGAATCTGTTTAAATCTGTTTGGAAGCCATAAATGGAATGAGATTTCGTACAAGCCTTATGTTATATAAAGCTTTGGCCAATAGAGTCTCCGCAGTGGGTAGGAGTGAAAAAGCATCTTAAAAAATCAAAATTACTCCATTCTTAAAAGAAATAAAAAATTTATAGGGTGGAAAAGGTTTGCTTAGCAATTAATAAAATCCGTAGGGACCTCATTAACACTCCAGGACGTGGCCATTATTTGAACTCAAGCTGGTAAATAATTTCATAGCCCAGCAGGCCTCAAATAGCCCTTTTGTACCATAAAAGGATCTAACTCGCCTATAATGTCTTTTCACAAAGCTATTAGGACAAAAATATTCTGTCTCTTTTAATGCAGTCATAATTTACACCAGGCCTTAATTACCTTAGATGTTTTTTTGCTTCATTTAAAAAGGCAGTGTGCAACTGAACTATACAGACCAGAAGATTCCAGATTCACTGCCCAGTCCGTGCCAAGTTAGCTAACTTCAGTCAGGATGGCATTTGGAATACAACAATTCAATTATCGGGAAGGTGGTGAGTTCGAGCCCTGCTCTAGGACTTGAGCGCATAATCTAGGCTGACACCCCAGTGCAGTACTGAGGGAGTGCTGCACAGTCAGAGGTGCCGTCTTTCAGATGAGATGTTAAACTGAGACTCTGCTTGTTCAGGGGGATGTTAAAGATTGAAGAAGAGCAGGGAGTTCTACCATTGTCCTGTCCCAAATTCCTCCCTCAATCAACAAAGCCAGAAACAGGTTAACTGGTACTCATCTTAATTTGCTGGTTGTGGGATCTTGCAAAATGGCTGCTGTATTTGCCTACATAATAGTGACTACACTTTAAAATGAATTAATTGCATGTTAAGTGCTTTGGAGCGTCCTAGGGATATGATATACACAGGAGCATAGGAACAGCCCCTCGAGCCTGTTCCGCCATTCAATTAGATCACGGCTGATCTGTACCTCAACCCCATTTACCCACCTTTGCTCCAAGGCCCTTGATATCCTTATCAAACAAAAATCTTTGGATCTTAGTCCTGAAAATTTCAATTGACCCAGCATCCACTGCCTTTTGGGGGAAGAGAGTTCCAGATTTCCACCACCTTTTGAGTGAAAAAATGCTTCCTGATTTCACTCCGAAATGGCCGCGCTCTCATTTTAAGATTATGCCCACCCCCCCACCCCCCCCCAACATGTTCTGGATGCCCCCACCGGAGGAAATAGTTTCTCTGGATCTATCCTGGTGAGTACAAGTCTTCCTTTCTGTTGGTATCAGGCGCATGCGTTACGGAGGGGGAGACAGTGGGGGGCAAGTGGGCATCAGGCGAGGACAGGCCCAGCTGTGATGCCCACTGTAGTTGAATACCCTGCCAGTGCCCACCGTCTCAGCTCATGCAAGAAGAATGGCCAGAGGGAGTGAGGAACCAGGGGACACTGGGCCTCCAGGGAGCTGTACCTCTGTATGAGCTTTGAAGAGACATTTGCAAAGTTGTGTGCTGTGCCCTCCTGTTAACATTGTATTACTCTGCAGTTACTGTAGTCATAATTACATAGTGAAAAATAGAACGTCTACAGGTCAGAATCTGTCGACTAATCTCCCCGCTCCCCCTCTCCTGCACTCCAGCCCATGGCTTTCCAAGACTAGATTGAATGGTAACAGATAGTGGCATTTTTCAATAAAACCTATTAGATATTACAGCAAATGACAGATACTTGAGAGTAAGAAAAAAAGTTAATTGAATCTCTAAGTCTAGACACCATCCATAAAATACTCGAAGTACATCTTAACAGGCTAAAATGCCATTTGGATCCACCGATTAAATTATTGCCTCTTACTCCTCTCAAGCACGGATGGTTTGATATCTGGGTGGGCTCTATTGCAGAAAGCAGTAAATAACATGTTTTAAAGAGTAACCTAAGAATACCAATTGCAGGATGTGGTACAAGGTGTTTGATGACATTACAAATGGATGGAAGGGAACAAGATCTGATAAGCAGAAACACCCACTTCAACACAACATCTTGCAAGTGACAACAGTGTATACATTTGGCCAGGCATTAACCTCCGATGTGTTTACCCTCCATCACCGACCCTTCACTGTGTTTACCCTCCATCACCGACCCTTCACTGTGTTTACCCTCCATCACCGACCCTTCACTGTGTTTACCCCTGTCTCTCCAATTATTCACTGTATTTAGTCCTCTAACTCCAATGAGTCCGTGTATTTATCCCTCTAACTCCAATGATTCAGTGTGTATACCCCTCCATATCCAATGATTTCCTCCTCTATCTCTGGCTGTTCACAATGTTTACCCCTCCATTTCCAATCCTTCAGTGTGTGTACATCTCCATATCCAATAATTCAGTGTGTTGAACTCTATCTCCAATGATTCAGTCTATTTACCCCTCCATCTGCAATGATTCATTGTGTTTACCCCTCTATTCTTATCCTTTAGTGTGTTTACCCTTCCATCTCCAACCCTTCAGTCTATGTACCTGTTTCTTGCTGGGGACACAGAAACGCTATGAAGCAAGTGTTCTGAGGATCAATGGCCAAGATATGTTGTGTAGTTTACAACATTTGCAAAAACAAACCCAAGTTCGGCACATGATTAGCTTTGCATTGGGAGTTATGCCTAAAGGCAAAAACCTGGAAGCCCAGTTTTGCCTTGTAGAGCTTGAATAGCCCAGCAATGAGCTGAAAGACTTTCCTCCCCCTCTTACCTGCTGCATGAACATTCCTGCAGGAAGTCCATTTCGTTCCACATCCGCATTTTTGGCATCGAGATATTTAGTTGGATGAACTTTCAGCAGCAACAAAGCAAACTCCTGAACTGGAGCCACAATCGTATCCCTCTCCTCCCCCGTCAGAGCTTGAATTCAGCAGACAAAGTGAAAACCTTAATTCAGCTTTTGTTTGGCAAGTACGGGGGGGCAATAATTTCCTAAGGGCTGTTGTGGAGCTGTATTAGCCGAGTGGAACGGGTTACTTCACTGCCCTCCAAGCCCAGGAAGAGTAGATGGCATTTACTGCGTAGACTAGTGTTGAAAAATAAAATGTCATACATCTAAAGGCCCGGACTCTCTCTCTGGGATTCAATTTCCACAGGGATCGGTACTGATACCCTACCCAAGTGACCAATGTGTGAAGCCATGCAGTGAGTGGTAGCAGGGTATTGAGTCATGAGGGAGGTAATCGGAGCCAAATCCAACCCTGGTCCTTCCCCAACCACACTTTCCAGCGGGGGTGACCGGGTACATCGAGTTATATCGGAACTACTGCACAGAAACAGGCCATTCGGCCCAACTGGTCTGTGCCGGCTTTTATGCTCCGCACGAGCCTCCTCCCTCCCTTCTTCATCGAACCCTATCAGCATATCCTTCTATTCCTTTCTCCTTCATGTGTTTATCTAGCTTCCCCTCAAATGCATCGACGCTATTTGCTTGAACCACTCCTTGTGGTACCGAGTTTCATATTTTCACCACCCTCTGGGTAAAGAAGTTTCTCCTGAATTCCCTAATGGATTTATTACTGATGATTTTATATTTATGGCCTCTAGATCTAGTCTACCCCACAAGTGGAAACATTTTCTCTACGTCTACCCTATCAAACCCTTTCGTAATTTTAACGACCTCTATGAGGTCACCCCTCAGCCTTCCCTTTTCTACAGAAAAGAGCCCCACCCTGTTCAGCCTTTTCCAATAAGGATATCCTCTCAGTTCTGGTATCGTCTTGTGAATCTTCTTTGCACCTTCTCCAGTGCCTCTATTCCTTTCTATAATATGGAGATTAGAGCTGTGCACAATACTCCCAGTGTGGTCTAACCAAGGTTCTATACAAGTTTAACATAATTTCTCTGCTTTTCAATTCTATCCCTCTAGAAATGAACCCCAGTGCTTGGTTTGCTTTTTTTATGGCCTCATTAACCTGTCGCTACTTTTAGTGATTTGTGTATCTGCACCCCCAGATCCCTCTGCTCCTCTACCCCATTTAGACTCTATTGCATTACCCTTGTCTATTCTTTGTTACTTCTTCAAAGAATTCAATAAAGTTGGTCAAACATGACTTTCCCTTTTGAAATCCATGCTGATTATTCTTTATTATATTTTCGGTTTCTGGATGTTTTTCTATTACATCTTTGAGTAAAGATTCCATTATCTTTCCTACCACCAATGTTAAGCTAATTGGTCTATAGTTCCCTGGACTGGTTCTATCTCCCTTTTTAAATATAGGAATAACATTAGCTGTCCACCAGTCCTCTGGCACTATTCCCTTTTCTAATGAATTTTTATATCTATGTAATAGTCCCTCTGCTATCTCTTCCCGAACTTCTTTTAATATTCACGGATACAATCCATCTGGTCCAGAGGTCTTATCCTCCCTTAGTTTCATTAGTTTATCAATTATCTCCCCCATTTCTATCTTAAATGTTGTAATATCTTTTTCGACCTCTCCTGACGTCCTGCCCACCTTGTTATTCTCCCTGGTAAATATTGAGGCAAAGTAACTAGTCAATATTTCTGCCATTTTGCTGTCGTTACCTGTGAGTTTATCGTGTGTATCCCTTCGTGGCCCTATCCCTACTCTGATTTTTCTTTTGTTATTTATGTGTCTGTAGAATACTTTACTGTTCCTTTTTATATTCCTTGATAATTTAATCTCATAGTTCCTCTTTGCTTTCCTAATTATTTTATTGACTTATTTCCTAACCTCAATGTATTCCCTTATTGTCTATATATTTAGAGTGGGCCTTTTTCTTTAGGTTCAATTTTATCCGTATCTCTTTATTCATCCCTGGTGTTTCATTATTGGCTGGTTTGTTCTTGCTTAGTAGAGGAATATATTTCTCCTGAACTCTGTTGATCAACGTTTAATATATGACCCACTGCTCTTCTGTTTCTTTGTCTGTCAAAATAATTTTCCGGTTTACCTTCCCTCGGTCCATTCTTATCCCCTCAAAATAAGCTTCTTTCCAATCTATTACTTTGGTCTTTGTTTTACTGACGTCTTTCTCAATCATTATTTTAAACCTTATTAGGTTATGATCGCTATTGCCTAGATGTTCCCCTACACTTACTTCTCTTATCTGTTCTGGTTCATTTCCCATTACTAGATCCGGCAGTGATTCCTCTCTTGTTGGGCTTCTCACAAACTGGGTAAGAATCATGCACACTAGAAAAACTCCATTCCCCTTTCACCTTTCCCTACCTCCTCTTGCCAGTTTATTTAGGGATAGGTGAAATCTCCCATGATTATTATTCGATGTTTTTTACTCATTTCATAGATTTGTCGACATATTTCATCCTCCACTTCCCTTCCACTATTAGGTGGTCTGTAGAATATCCCTATTAATGTGATCGATCCCTTCTTATCCTCTGTTTCTATCTTAATGTTATTTAAATCTTTTTCTATTGCCATTATGGTGTCTCTAATTAGTACAGCTACCCCACCCCCTTCTTCCTTCCCTAACCTTTCTAAATACATTATATCCTGCAATATTTAACTACCTGTCCTGTTCTTTATGTAGCCATGTTTCAGTTATCCCTACTACATCTGGCTCCTTGCTATGAAGTATTGCCTTCAGTTCCCCCATTTTGTTTCAGATGCTGTACAGGCAATTTGTTTTTAGTAATTGTTCCCCTCCCCTTCTTTGTAGCAGTCATTTTGTACTTATGTTCAATAACTGTATTTGCTCCTTGACCGTTTATGTTGCCCTTATTCTTTAACTTGGTCTGACCTTTATTCTCATTTCCTATTTCTTTTTTTCCCCAGACTTATGTTCTCTCCTCAGATCCCTCCAGCCATCTTACTAGTTTAAAGTAGTGACCTGGAGTGGGAAACATAGGTGATTTGTTCCCCCCTCACTGGGCAGGAGTGCTGGGGCCAATTGTAGAGGTCAGTTAACTCAGAACACACTGGGAATCAAACCTGGGAGGTGTGCTGCACTATCAGAGGTGCCGTCTTTTGGATGAGACGTTAAACCAAGGCCCCATGGCATTATTTTGAAGAGCAGGAAAGTTCTCCCCGGTGTCCTGGCCAATATTTATCCCTCAACCAACATCACTAAAACCGATTATCTGGTCATTATCACATTGCTGTTTGTGGGATCTTGCTGTGTGCAAATTGGCTGCCATGTTTCCTGCATTACAACAGTGACTACACTTCAAAAATACTTCATCGACTATGAAGCACTTTGAGACGTCCTGAGGTTGTGAAAGGCGCTATATAAATGCAAGTCTTTCTTTCATTATGGTTCAATGTTACACCAGGTGGTGGTGGTCACCAACTAGGCAACTTGGGCAGTCACTGCTGTATTGTTCACAGGATCCGTTTTTATCTCTCCGCACTATATGCACTGAACTGTACACAGTGCTCGAAGCACATCTGACCTCACCATACCCTCACTAGACTTGTCTTCACAAAAACAACAGCACAGGAGGTCACTCAGCCCATCAAACTAGTGGCGTTGCTCGTTTTTTTAATTGGAGCT
Organism: Heptranchias perlo; assembly: GCF_035084215.1. Lineage (NCBI taxonomy): Eukaryota > Metazoa > Chordata > Chondrichthyes > Hexanchiformes > Hexanchidae > Heptranchias > Heptranchias perlo. The sequence goes on along the minus strand of NC_090331.1, from coordinate 90,172,411 downwards.
ATATTCTTTAATTCCATTTCCCTTTATCCTTTTATATTCTTCCTTATCAAATACTTTTCCAGTTTCCTTTTAAATGATGTTATAGTCTCTGCCACAACAGCCACTTGAAGCACTCTCTCTTCTGATGGCATCGGCCTACATATCAACACTAACTAAACTTCAGAAGTACTTCCTTGGCTAGGAAGTGTTTTGGAACATCTTGAGGATGTTAAAGTTGTTATATAAATGCAAGTTCTTGTGTTTTTTCCTCTATGCAAAAAATTCTTTTAACTTTCACCTTCATTCTTTCCCATGAGACTTTAAACCAAGGCCCATCTGCTCTCTGAGGTGAAAGATCCCAGGGCCCTATTCAAAGAGTAGGTGTCCTGGCCAACATTTTGTGGGATCTTGCTGTGCACAAATTGGCTGCCGCATTTCCCTACATTACAACAGTGACTGTACTTCAAAAGTACTTCATTGGCTGCCAAGCACTTTTGGGCTGTCCCGAGGTCATGAAAGATGCTTTCTTTCTTTTACCTTCTCCATGGCTCCACTATCCCTCCTATAATGCGGTGCTAGAAACCACACTCCAATAATCCAACTGTGGGCGTAATCAATATCTTGTACAAATTGAAGATCATGGGGTAGAGTTTCCGAGTTTGGGTGCAATCGGGAAATGTACTCCAAATTGCGCTGGTTAGGTTCCAGTTCAAGTTTCTGCTAAAATTCATTCATTCTCAATCACAAACATAAAATCTTCAATGAACCAGCACAATTGGGCAGCATAATAGAACACAGTCGTTCCTTCTAATTAAGATGTATTCCTTGATGTTTAAGAGTGGTAACCTGATGTACTTTTATTATTACAGCTGAAAATGGGTTTATGTGGCTACAAGAGCAGGTCAGAGGCTGGGTATTCTGCAGCGAGTGACTCACCTCCTGACTCCCCAAAGCCTTTCCACCATCTACAAGGCACAAGTCAGGAATGTGATGGAATGTTCTCCACTTGCCTGGATGAGTGCAGCTCCAACAACACAAGAAGCTCGACACCATCCAGGACAAAGCAGCTCGCTTGATTGGCACCCCATCCACCACCCTAAACATTCACTGCCTTCACCACCGGCACACAGTGGCTGCAGTGTGTACCATCTACAGGATGCACTGCAGCAACTCGCCAAGACTTCTTCGACAGCACCTCCCAAACCCGCGACCTCTACCACCTAGAAGGACAAGAGCAGCAGGTACATGGGAACAACACCACCTGCATGTTCCCCTCCAAGTCACACACCATCCCGACTTGGAAATATATCTCCGTTCCTTCATCGTCGCTGGGTCAAAATCCTGGAACTCCCTTCCTAACAGCACTGTGGGAGAACCGTCACCACACGGACTGCAGCGGTTCAAGGCGGCGGCTCACCACCACCTTCTCAAGGGCAATTAGGGATGGGTAATAAATGCCAGCCTCGCCAGTGACGCCCACATCCCAAGAACAAATTTTTAAAAATCACCAAAAATAAGCCAGTCCTCCACCCGTGAGTAACCTGATTTAAAATCACAAAGACTTTTAAAAAACTATACTGAATCATTTAATAGTTTCATTGGTGTACACTAGTCAGTTTCTTGGTAAATTAAATAGTTTTTGATATGAAAAACTTTTAGAACGTGCCGACTAGTGCCTGGGCGCCTAAGAAAATGAGTGTAATTTGAAGAGCATTCCCAAACCAGCGTAATCGACAGAACCTCGCAGTGTCGACCTGGGGGCGTTGCCAGTTTTGTGGGCGGGGCCTGACCCAGGTCAATTGAATCTAAAACCAGCGTCAAAGAGCGCGGAAAACACAAACGCAAGTGATTTTGGGAGTAACTCTCACGTTTAAAACTCCCCGATCTTTTGCCTTTTGTCGGCCGTTCCAACCAGATTGTTTATGCCGGTAATTTCAGCGCAAACGGAAGCTCAACCTCCACATCCTTCAAATTATAGCTGGGCCGTTCAGGGGTGGTGTCAGGAAGCACTTCTTCACACAAAGGGGAGTGGAAATCTGGAACTCTCTCCTTCAAAAAGCTGTTTAGACTGGAGGTCAATTAAAAATTTCAAAACTGAGATTGATAGATTTTTGTTGGGTAAGGGTATTAAGGGACATGGAACCAAGGCGGGTAAATGGAGTTAAGATACAAATCAGCCATGATCTAATTGAATGGCGGAACAGGCTCGAGGGGCTGAATGGCCGACAGCTGTTCCTATGTTCTTTGTGTTAGACATTTTTTGTTTGAGCTACCTCACCACGTTATCTAGACATCAAGACAGCTCATACCAAGAATTAAAGGAGAAAAATTGAGAGATATTTCAACAGGAGATTGTCGCATTGTTTGCATTTTTTTTAATTACGTGTTCATAAATTGCACACATCAAAATAAAAAAGGACACAAGCCATATATCCCAGGCCGAGCATATTCTACTGTATTCTACACATATTACATTCTTAAATAAAAATGCTCCACATAACAAATTTTGCATAGATATCTTACAATACCAATTTAAAAAAGAATTAGGAAACAGACCAGTAACAAAAATAAATTTTTCTTCTGTTAATAATTTTGTAACATTAACGTACTACCATCATATAATACAAAGAATATTTTTCCTTAAGACTCTTTGTACAGTAAAACTGACAAACAGCAGAACAGAAAAGAACAAAAAAAAGGAAAAGGAAGAGAAAGAAAAAAGAAACAAAACATAAAAATTTCAGGGGCAGGCGTGTGGAACTCTGAGAAGGCCTGAGAAATGGCATCTTCCTCATTCAGTAACCCACCGTTAGTGCTTTGGGCATAATAGGCCGCTACTGAGCCGGATATGGGTTCCCAATATTTCTCCCACCCCTTAAACCCCCATACCCATCTTCTTGTCCTGTTAAGATCTCTGGCAGATGGGCCAGTTTTTCATACCTGACCCTTGTGAGGCCCAAAACGTGACAATTAAACGTGTGTGAATTCAAAAAGAAAACAGGGTGAATAGAGGGAGCGGGCCTGAATGACTGGTGCTAGTGATGAGCATTAGCGCTCAGAAAGAGGGCTTTCCAAGGTAAAATTCATGGGCAGCAGACTTTGCGGGGATAATTGGCACCTACACTGCAGGGCTGCTGGAGGCAGGAAGTCACGTGAGAAAACCTTCGGGGATAAGTCCAACCAGAGTTGGCAACCCTCGATATTCAGCAGAGTTATGAAGTAAACTTGAAACAGAGATGAATGGATGAGCTTCACTGAAGGTGGACTGAACTGAAGATACAGGATTAGAGAGATTAGCAAGAGTGTTCGGTTAGTGCACTCGTTTTATAACATTACCCAGGGGTATGACACCCTTCAATGACATATTATACATATAATAAACACAGGAGTATTTAATACCCATGTATACCAAGGTGGTTTTGGGGAGGGGGGGGGGTGGGGGGAGGGTGGTGTCCAGGAGCCGTGCCAATTCCCAGTCATCGATTACCTTCTGGTAACTAGAAGCAACATGTTCACTCTGTTGCCCAGGTCATCGTCAACTCAATGGGGTACCCTGGTGTTCAATGCTAAACCTTGGCCCTCAGCACAAGGAGCAGACCTCAGAGTTAATGTGGCATTTAAAGAGCCGGGGAGGGGGTGGGATGAGGCTGGATGTGGGGAGGGGCAAAGGGGAGCTTTATGCTGGTTTACAAGTACCGGCTGGAACAGTGTCAAATCCCAAGCAGCCAGAGAGAGCCCTGCTACATGCCTCATGTAAGCATTCAAACCCTGGATACTGAACTCCAAGAGGAGGCTTAACGGATGGAATTAAGGCCAGAATCTCTCTTCACAGGGAGGAGAAAAGTCTTTGAAAAGGCCATATTTTCTAGGGGGTGGGGAGTATTTTGCACTTTGAAGTACCCCTCTCCATCCTATCTATACAGATAGACCTCTTCGAAAACACCATTATAATGCGACACTGCTTTTACACTTCCATAGAAAAATGTACAGGATCGTAGAATGCAGTCTCCAATTGAAAAAGAAAATGGAATTTAAGGTATTAAATTGGTGTGAATCAACGGCCCTGATTATATTAAAGTAATAATTGGGCCAAGGGAGTGACTGCAGAGTGAACGATCCTTTCACTATTCTGCAGTTGCTCCCACCCATTTACTCTCCATGGAGTGTCATGCCCAATACAAGGGCAGCTGGACAAATAATGACACAAACTTATGGGTGAAGCTCAGGAGAAAGGGTGAGATAAGGCTAAAGAGAGAGGATATTCTTCCCTCCCCCAGGGGATTTCTGGTGGGTCTGTTACATTGCCTTTCATCCCAGTCACTCCAGTCTTGCGTTTGAGAGGTATCATCTGAACTGCTAACCTATTACATCGCAGCCTTGTAACACACTCCCAGTCATTGTACAGTTAGAAAATAAAAGTCCCCCCCGCCCCCCCCAATCAAATCAAGTTGTGACCATCTGGCCCTCCCCACTTTATTTCAAATTGTCCAATTCCATTTCTAAATGCTGCCCTTAAAAGACCGTGGCACATCTAACTTCCACTCAATGGGTTAACCTGTGCAGCTACTGAGAGGAAATTTGCACACTTCTGATGCAGGGTATAAATACCTCAGAAGGTCTCACCACCACCTTCTTAAAAGGGACTCTAGGAATGGGCAATAAATGCCAGGCTTGCCAGCGACACCCATATCCCCAGAATGAATGTTGCTGCAGGGTGTGTTATATACACACACACATCTACAGATATAGTCACTCAGTTGTGAAACAATTCTGCCAAATCACAGGTCAGGTGATCAGATCTCCAAACTAATGCCCCTTTCCACCCCCCTCCCCCCACCCCCCCCACATAAAACACGGTAAAATAAATAATCCAAATAAAGCAACAGGACAGAGAAGCAGAAAACAGAGATGGGGGTGGGTCAGAGTGGAGTATGTACCCTGTATAGAACTGACCCTTACCCCACACCAATAAAAAAAAAGTCCACAATTAAACAGCGGAAAGACATGGTTATATTTGATCCCTTGGTAGTAATGTGATGCCATGGATCAGATAAGTCAGAGTATATTGGCCTTGAAGATCTTCACCTCAGTACTCTGGAGATATGTTGTTAGCTGGACTCTTGCCTGTGAAAATTACAATAGGGTCTCTATGATTGCAACAGGGTACATACTGGGCTTGATTTTATAGTCTAGGGCCAAGAAACTTGGAGGGAAGAGATAGGAGGGGGAAATTGGTGTTTATATATGAATATAACAATTGTTCTCAAATAACAAGCTTGCAACTTGCAATCATTATATTCAAAACAGTTCACCACCCCCCCTCCTCCTCCTCCTCCTCCTCCCCTCCCAGGATGGGTGTGTCCGGCAACCAATGGTGGGAGCATGGGGGCGGGGCAGTTGGAAGCAGGTGGTCATGTGATGAAACCTCCAGGAATATATCCAACCAGAGGTGGCAGCCCGACATCGTGGCATTCGGTGACACAGCTTGTTGGAAGTTCCAATACACCATGCAAAACTAGTTTTGTTTTTTATTTCTAGTGCAGACCAGTCACCAGTTAATGCATACTCTCTGAAAACTCCCCAGTTAATGGCAACCGCCACGTTAAGTGGATTGTATGGGCTCTGTCACACTATCACACAACCCAGGTCAGTGCTCCAGTCAAAGACTACCCTAAGGATTGAAAATTGCAGTCAAGTCTAAATCCAGTCCTTAGCACTGCCACTATTGCCTTGGGATCCATTTATTTTAATATTACGCTGTGCATCTATCGTATGGGAGAGAGGCGTAAGTGCTCTCAGCAGTATCTTTCAGACTGGGTGGGATGTGAACCAATATAGTCCAGTAATCTCTGATCTGGAGGTGAAATATTTCATAGCGACCCAACCGTAGATCAGGAGCCATGGCGGATCTGGGCAGAATAATATGGGGTTTATGTCCCTTAACAGTGCAAACCCTACAACATCGTGAAAGCTTCCCTCCCCCTCCTATTACATAGGTTCTCCCACACAATCCATGGAAGCCTAACGACTGGAGAGGGGCAGAGACCATTCAGAGTGTCTGCCAGGATCGAAAAAGCCAGGAAGATCTTACAAACAAGTCTTGTAAATATAGCACGTGGTGATTTACGTTGAGGGTGGAGGGGAGGTAATATTATTGAGCGAGACAGACTAATGACATAGTGATAAGTTTAACTCCCTCAATCCCCCCCTCCCTCACAGAGACAAGTTAGCTTCAGTGCAAGATCAATAATCAGGAACGGCTATGACTTAAGACCAGACACGGAGACGTTGAGCTGGCTTGCAAGCGAGACTTTGCTGGTGACTGGAATATTAAGTTATGGGGATGAGAAGTTATTGGTACTTTTCTATTAACGGTATATTGGCAATGAATAGTCCAGCCTTCAGACATGATAAAAGGTAGAGGACATTCTGGCACAATTGGTATTTCCACAACAAAATATTCTTTGAACCAGAAAAGCCAAGAAGTCACCTATGCACATCATAGCTCCGATTATTACTCTCCCTTCTCCACCCCACCCTAAAAAATGTTTGTTGTAAAATTTAAGATGCAAGTTCACCGTGGCCAATTCTCTGGATGTGCCTCAGTATCTATGTTCAGAAATTTCTGGCTTGCAAGTCAGAATCTCTCAACGACAAAGCCCTGTTCATCAGGTTTGTGCCGTCATTTTGTTGGCACTGGATACTGTCTGTTGGCAGACTTGGACAAATAATAAAGTCTGAATTTATGCCAATACAATTGACTGGTAATGCACAGGAGAGGAAATATGCCAATTACAGTTTACAAGAGGTTAACTGGTTGGTATGGGAACCAAAATCTAACGACTTGATTGGGCATTTTAAGAGTCATAATAGACTTTGGCTCCAGCTATCTGACTGACTATTTGATATCTGAATTATCCACTCAAACGCTTGGATGGATTTAGTTTCCAAACCCATCTAGAAGGACATACTAAGAGTCAAGTGCATTGATCAGCCACTTAAAGCACGGCCTGGATTTAACATACAAAAAAAAGACACATAGTTCACAATGACTAGATAGCTGCAAGAGGGGCAAGATTGGGAGGGAGAGTTTGGAGAAGGAGATGGTGGGAGGGGGAAGGACATGAGGGGATGTGGAACTGACAGACCAATTCAGCCCTTTCCAAACTAGCAATGTCTGTAAATCATCTCCAACAAAGACATTAAGTCCAATTGCTCTGGCATGATCTACAAGGACATCTTTTTGTGCTAGCTGTATCTTGGGCAATATCTTAATGTTATTTTGGCAGAACATATCAGGGAAAAAAAACATACGGCAGGACAGAAATAATATGAGAGAGAGAGAGAGAGAGAACAATAAATATTCATTCTATACAATATAATAAACATCAGAGTTCTGATTCTCAGGCCACTGAAAATGTCAGTGAAACAGTTCTAACCATTGTTCATCTGAAACAAAGTGATACTTTCAAAACAATATAAAAAAGTCTAGCCTGTATGGATTTATTCAGCTAGTTCTGAGTCACTAACGGGCTAGCGGAGTGTAAATTTAAAAAAAAAATTACCAGCGTATTTTGTTTCTTTCACGTAGTTCGCACCAAATGACCCCCCCTCCCCCACCCCGACCCCCCCAACAAACAAATAAAGCCATCAGGAATGGACTCTACACTCGAAAGGATTAGCAATGGTAAACCAGACTGGGATTCAACCAGGTGCGTTCTGAGCTGTTTGACAGTGACCGTACTTCCAAACTGATTGGCCAGGCTGAGAACGATCGAGTGCTCCAGAGAAGTCGGATGGGAAACAAATGAAGGTGACGTGGTGCCATGTCGGTCGATGCTTCCAAGGGTGAGGGGGCAGCAGCCGCGATGATCAATGCATTGGGCAAGCATCTACGTAAGGCACAATTCTCAGTGAGTCAAGGCCTGTTCATACTCCCCTCGGTTACATTAGGCAAGTATGTGGTGCAGGGTTGGGTCGAGTCTGCCTTCAAAGCCACGGTAAACGGCCAGTAACCACACCCCGTGCCGCCGATATCGGCAATTTGTGTTTGGTGCAACAAAATAAAACAAAGTCAACATCAATGAGAAATTCACGGGTAGCGGCCTGGGAATTTGGCGGCGACGGACAGCTATTGACGCAACTGGGCTTACTCTAAAAACACTTGCGAGACCCAGGGAGATGAAAAACCATTTCAGTTATATCGTGTAAAATAAATACATTAATTGTTAAGCTTTACTCCCAACAACACTTTCCTCATTCACCACCCCCCCCCCCCACCTCCTTTTGTTTTAAATGCTGTCATCTCCAAGCATCCTCCTTCCAGGTTAGTCCAAATACTCCAAATACTTCCGGTCAATGTTGTCCACCAATTTATTGGCAGGAAGCATGCAAGTCAAAACATATTCTTTCCCCCTCCACTGCCGTCCCGTACATCTCTCCCTTTCTATGAGGTACTTGGCCAATTGGTCCACTTGAGAAGGGACTGTGGCACCTGGGTTGGAATGACAGGCCGACTCAAACGTGAAGCCATCCAGTTGACTAGATTTCTACATATACACACACATTACCCACGGTCACACCCGCTGGCAGCTTGAATCATTAGCAGATACACAAATTACTGGGCATCTTTCTGTAAACCTCCCTCCTCCTCCCCCTCCCCCTCCCCAAGTCTGATGTAACATGACCAGAACACAGTGTACCTTCAATGCCAATCCCATTCAGGGCTAACGCATTACAAGGAGTTGCATAGAGATGTGTAAGTCAGATGTTTCCGTGGTCAAGCCTGGGTCAAACCATGAAAGGTTTTGGTCAGGCGACACAACACGCGGCTAGGTTAAAGGCCGGTGTCCACTTCCACACTAATGCAGTTGGGATCAGCAGAAACCTGCCAGTGGCTGCACATCAGACTGTAAGTTCCTCCAGTCACCTGAACCTGGAACCAAGCAATATTTCGACTATCACTGAGGTGAGCGAAGTGGTCAAACTGAGCTGTGTCGCCGTGAAAATCCTCGTTTAAATAAATAATAAAGAAAAAACAGAGTTAGTGGTGCTGTTTACCGTTGCTCTGTCCCAATCTTTGGTTTGTCTTGTTGGCCTCGAACTGTGCGCTGAGAGCAGACAAGGCAGTCAGCTGGAGGAGGGCTTGGCTTGGCTCTCCTCGGCGTTGCCCAGGAAACCAAGCCATTGGAGACTCTTCCTCCAGAGAGAGAGAGAGAAATAAAAAAAAAGGCTGAGAAAGCGATTTGTCTGTATCTACCCGCACATTAATTGAGAGCTCAGGTGCGCAGCGTAGCTTTACAATGGGAAGAACGCACGACTACCAAAAGGGAGGGGAGTGATTTCACCGAGTTTAAACCAAATTCACCGAGTTACCATTACAATAGGCCCCTAGTCCACAAGGAAGGTCAATTAGAAATCGCCATTTCTAAACAGAATGGTGAGAGTCAAGCTGATGAGGAGGTGGAAATCTCCCCATGAGCCTTTTCAGCAGAATAATTCCCCCTCCCCTCCCCCTCCACCCCACCCCCAGCTCGGTTCAATCAGCCTTTGCAGACAGGGTCTGAGCTAGCTGTCTATAAATTAGTCAATTCACATTTATTCAAGTCCAGTTTAGCAGAGAGCGCGAAGTCTGAGCTTTGGGAAGCACACGTTCTAAAGGGTGCAGCCGACTCCCACAGGCCTCGTGGGCGGTTCCATTTGGTCTGCTCAAAATGGCGGCAGCGGCCACCAACCTTTCGAGCGTGCGGGTGGGGCAGCATTGGGTCCGCACGTGAAAGGGGCAGAAGAGGGGACAGGGTCCGTCAGAGACCCTTTGTTCTGGTCGTTCAAACTTCCACCACTTAGGGTGTCCTCTTCGAAAGAGAAACAGGTGTTCATTCTGCACAGTCCTGTTCCATATTTTTTTTTTTAAAAAAAACAAAGTCACATGGCTACAAGAGCCAAAAAAAGGCCCACAATAGGTTGGCATTGGAAACCTGATGATAGCCAGGTTGCACGTGATAGAAATGCAGCACTGAGTTCTGACCACCATTTACTTCTCCCTGCAGGGTGGCTCCACACGTCCATCTGTAACACCTGCCACTGGCCTGCTTGGTTCAGGGGAAGCACGCGGAAAATATGGAGATGATTCCAGGTGGGGGTTGGAATCCACGATTGTCCGATAAGGAAGGCCAATTGATTTACGAGCGGGCCAACTGTTCTCACTGTGAAGGCTCGGAAGGTGGTCTCAAGTTTGTAATCCCCTTTGGTTTCCATGGCAACAGAAATCCAAGTGCGATTTAAACAGCAATCGTTTGGCAGTGTCTAACTGACCGATAGACTGGGTAAGGCATGACCAAGAGATAGAGAGTGTGCGTGTATACATCTATAGACAGAGAGAGCATGTGCGCGCAAACATGTATGCACACCTGCTCGCTGCAACATGGCAACAAGTCGACCACATGTCTGTGCTCTTTAGGAACAGGTCCTTCCCCCACTAACAGTCATGCCATGGTGTTGTGTTGGTCTCTTCTCTCAAACGTGTCTCTTCATGTGAAGAGCGAGGTGATCCGATCGGGAGAAACACCTGAAAAAAGAAAATTGATTCCATTAAAAATGCGGACAACCCACCCGATTGCACGTTTTTCACCACATTAGCCCAATCACCAGGCTTTACCACCCAAAAAGGGTGGCCGATCTTTTTGTTTCCCATACAAAAGGCGGCCATTTTGTCCGTGTCCTGCCAGGGGATTTATTCCAGAATTTCTCGATGAAAAGCTTAGGAAGAATTTTACACAAATCAAAACCAAGAGGTCTGAGAGACAGGAACGGGAATGTATTTTTACTGCTTGCATTACTAGGTCAGGTGCGGAGTAAAACACCTTTCTACTCTGCTCCAACAGTCCATGTATAGATCATGCTTTGTGTGAAGAACGACCCAAAACAAGTCTTAAATTTGCCTTTTCCTGGATTGAACCTGTTGCCCTCTTGTCCTAGTCTCACAATTTAATTTTAAAGTAGTTAACTATTCATAACTTTTCCGTACCATTTACAATCTAACAAACCTCTGGAAGATCACCTCTCAAAACTGAAAAGCCCCAAATCTTTCCTCATAACTTATGGCCCTTCTCTGCACAGCCTCCCTTGTGTCTCAGTAACCAGGTCTGACCAGAGCGCGCAGAGCGGGAAAGGCAGAGCGGGAAAGGCAGAGCGGGAAAGGCAGAGCGGGAAAGGCAGAGCGGGAAAGGCAGAGGCCAAGCCCTTCCTCAGCTAATGTTCACACACACACACACACACAAACTTTCAATACACATCTCTTAGCAATCAGGAATGGGATCCTCCCCCCTCCAGCAGCAATCAGCTACTCACCAGGGGTCACAGGCACCAGGGGATCATGATCACATCTTTAAAATAAACATAAAATAGAACCACAGGGTCAGGGGCGGGGGCGGGGGACAGAGGAGAGTGCGGAGTGGGGGCTGCAGTCTGTCACACATGGTTGGGTTGCCGCACATTTTCTGTCAGCTCACTCCAACTTCGTTTGCAAGCCCATGAGCAAAGCATTCTGTGCCTGGGCAAGACTGGAACTGCACAGGGTATCCTGGGAGGGGAGAGGGCCAACGAGTCAACAAAAGGAATGTGTACTCCATTCCCCGAGTGAATGTGCTTAATTCCTGCTGTTAAAACATCAAACTCATTCGGGATTCTCCAAACAATGGTTTTGCTTTGAGAGCGAGGGTGCGAGGGTGCGAGGGTGCGGGCGGGCGAGAGAGGCAAAACGAGCAAGGGACAGGGACAGGGACAGGGACAGGGACAGAAAACGAGTGCGGGCGAGGGGAGAGGGAGGCAAAACGAGCGCGAGGGGGAAAGGGAAAGTGAGTGGAAGAAAGAGAGACCGAGACAAGACACAGGCACTCTGAAAATGTAGGAGCATGTATTCCATGTGTCTCTCGGTGCTGGGTGAAAGTGGCAGGTGGGTGGCGATCTGTTGAGCAGATGGCACCATGAGCAGGTGTATTCGTGGCTAGTCACCAGCTGGCATGCCGACTGCAATCAAGCAGCCAGTGGGATATCCGATAAGACCCACTCCTCTCCAGTCACTCCACTGCACCCCCCCCTCCCCACCCCATGCCTGGCCTAGCGTGCCACATCCACACCCGATTAAGTTATTAGACCGAATTAAATGACAGACTGCACAGTTGTCGGCAGGGAGTTTGCGCCACACAATGCAGCCTGCCAGTTCAGCACTCCACTCATGGCTTCATTAACTGAACTCAGCTAATGGGAAAGAAATGACAGCACAAGATGGGAAGAGTCAATAAATTATTCATAATCGCATCCCTGCAAAACAGCCCCACAGGCAGTTGTTTGATCTACCCGAGAGTAAAGAGACTAATACAGGGAGGGAGCGCGGGCGACAGGGAGGGAACGCGGGAAAGCGAGCGGCAGGGAGGGAACGCGGGAAAGCGAGCGGCAGGGAGGGAACGCGGGAAAGCGAGCGGCAGGGAGGGAACGCGGGAAAGCGAGCGGCAGGGAGGGAACGCGGGAAAGCGAGCGGCAGGGAGGGAACGCGGGAAAGCGAGCGGCAGGGAGGGAACGCGGGAAAGCGAGCGGCAGGGAGGGAACGCGGGAAAGCGAGCGGCAGGGAGGGAACGCGGGAAAGCGAGCGGCAGGGAGGGAACGCGGGAAAGCGAGCGGCAGGGAGGGAACGCGGGAAAGCGAGCGGCAGGGAGGGAACGCGGGAAAGCGAGCGGCAGGGAGGGAACGCGGGAAAGCGAGCGGCAGGGAGGGAACGCGGGAAAGCGAGCGGCAGGGAGGGAACGCGGGAAAGCGAGCGGCAGGGAGGGAACGCGGGAAAGCGAGCGGCAGGGAGGGAACGCGGGAAAGCGAGCGGCAGGGAGGGAACGCGGGAAAGCGAGCGGCAGGGAGGGAACGCGGGAAAGCGAGCGGCAGGGAGGGAACGCGGGAAAGCGAGCGGCAGGGAGGGAACGCGGGAAAGCGAGCGGCAGGGAGGGAACGCGAGAAAGAGCAGAAGGGAGGGAACGAAGGAACCAGAGAATGAGAAAGAGGAGAGAGAAAAAAAAATAAAGAAATAGCAAGAGATAAGAATGGAAAATGTCAGACGGACCAGTGGGCAGAGGAAGGCAGATACAAATGTGTGGCGTACAGGACAAGTCTGGTCACATACAGAAGCATAGCCATTGACCAGCTGAGCATGTGGCAGGCTGCCACTGGAAGGCTTCAAGGTGTTGGAATTGGGCGGCCCACAGTGTAATGACGATACTGCCCCGCTAGCTTATTTACTACATCTCGTTTTCTCCTCACATTGTGAAGCACAGAGAGGCAAAGATTCAGTGCAGCTCCAGCTTGGATTCCTGGATTGAACCTGGAGTGTAAAGCAGCCTCTGGGTCTGGGGCACCCCTCGCAGGTGATAACTCGAGCCCGGTTACAGGCGGAGTGCACCCAACCCCAACTTTAAAGCTCTCCACGAGAAAGGCAGACTTGCGACTGCGGCTGAATGGGGACCAGCTGCAGCTTCAGACTGAACCAGGCAGACAGACTGGAGCCGATTACACACATCGACTGGCTCCAAAGGGCGTGCCTATGGGGACCGGGGGCGGGGGGGGGGGGGGGGGGGAAAGTGATCCTTCCACTCCGTTAATTGGAATAAACGCTCGTCTTTTCTCTTAAGAAATGATGTGTAAGCTTTGAATCCCTCTGCAGGTCACCATTCACTAGTCTGGATTATCACCAACTCAGTGTTGAGAGAAGACAGATGTGGGGTTGCCAACTCCGGGTTGGCCGTATTCCTGGAGGTTTCATCATGTGACCACCTCCCTCCAACTGTCCCTCACCCACGCTCCCACCATTGGTCATCCCACACGTCCATTCTCATACCGATTGGAGAGCAAATAGGCTTTTTGTTACCCAATTGGATGTTTCTTGACTGTCGGTCAAACAGCCTTTTCTTTCCCAATTCCCACATTTTTATAACTGATTAAACAAGTGTTGAAAGGGGGCATTTTATTTTTTAAAATCCTATGATTTTTCTCCTAGGTTGTCCTGAAGATTGCTCTTCAATTCCTGGAGACATGGGAACCCTGCTCTGACTAGGTCACCAATGCCTCCCGAAGACCCTTCCTTTAGACACGGAGTGAGGTGGCCAGTCATTCTTTCACCTCTCCTCCTTCCCTTCCTGAAAAGGTGGTGACCTGTTTCAGTTCCACAGGTGCCAGCTGCCCTCTTTCACCTCACCCAAATGACCATTCCTCTCACACGACCCAAGACACCGAGTTTCAGCAGGCTATTTGACTACAGGGGCATCACAGCCAAACCTGGCTCTGTTCTCAACTGTCTTTCACTCGCACACACAATTTCTCTCTCCCCAGCAGGTATCAGGGGACAGTCACCAGCAGCAGGCACCCTGGCTAATTCTCCCTCGCCCTAAAAACCATGGGGCATGGAGGCCAAGTGTGGAATCCCTGCCGCCACTTCGATTGAAACCGGGTGACTCGGCACCGGCCAGGGATTGGACCCGGGACTAGGGTCTATGTAGTTCAGCAGCACGCCAAGCAGTGCATGAACCCACTGAGTCTTTGGCGGGGGGGGGGCCATTTCAATTCACTTCTAACTAATACTTTCCTCTTTTCTTCCAACATATTTACCTTATCGAAGGCCTTTTGAAAATCCAAATATATTACATCTACTACATTACCCTTGTCTACTCTTTCTGTTACTTCCTCAAAGAATTCAGAAAGCTTGGTCAAACATGATCTTCCCTTTAGAAATCCGTGCTAATTACTCTGCATTATGTTTTCAGTTTCCAGATTTTAACGCTCTCCGCTGGGCAGGAAGGGAGTGAGTGAGCAGTTAAATGGAGATCTACTCCTGCCGAACTCTGATTTTAATGCCACTGTGTTTTGGTCACGGAGGAGGTGCCCGCTGGACTCGGGAGGGAAATTCGGGGGTGAATGCTGAACAGGAAGGAAGGACGAACGAACGAACGAACGAAGGAAGGAAGGGATAAAAAGAACGAACTTGCATTTATACAGCGCCTTTCACGACCTCAGAACATCCCAAAGTGCTTTACGGCCAATGAAATACTTTTGAAGTGTAGTCACTGTTGTAATGTAGGAAAGAGCAGACAGTCTGTGCACAGCAAGATCCCACAAACAGTAATGTGATAATGACCAGATCATCTGTTTTAGTGATGTTGGTTGAGGGATAAATATTGGCCAGGACATCGGGGAGAACTCCCCTGCTCTTCTTCAAATAGTGGGATCTTTTATATCGACCTGAGAGGGCAGATGTGGCCTCGGTTTAACGTCTCATCTGAGAAACGGCATCTCTGACAGTGCAGCACTCCCTCAGATTTGATTCATGGTGTGTGGTGAGTTAACTGATCTTGGTTGGAGGGTTCTACAATTGCTCCCAGCACTCCTGCCCAGTAAGGGGGAATTAAAAAAATCAGCCATGTTTCACACTCCAGATTACTACTAGGGACCAATGGCAGGGGAGAGGGACTGGGCGGGGGAAGTGAGCGAGCGAGCACGGTGGGGTGGGGCGGGGAGGGGGGGGTGCGTCCCAAATCAGCATGCACCTTAGAGCCTGGATTCGGAAAGCCTCACTCCTCAATACCCCCCTGTCCCGCACCCTGCCCTTCCCCCACCACCCCCCGTCCCGCACCCTGCCCTTCCCCCACCACCCCCCGTCCCGCACCCTGCCCTTCCCCCACCACCCCCCGTCCCGCACCCTGCCCTTCCCCCACCCCCCCTGTCCCGCACCCTGCCCTTCCCCCACCACCCCCCGTCCCGCACCCTGCCCTTCCCCCACCCCCCCCGTCCCGCACCCTGCCCTTCCCCCACCCCCCCCCGTCCCGCACCCTGCCCTTCCCCCACCCCCCCCGTCCCGCACCCTGCCCTTCCCCCACCCCCCCCCCGTCCCGCACCCTGCCCTTCCCCCACCCCCCCCGTCCCGCACCCTGCCCTTCCCCCACCCCCCCCGTCCCGCACCCTGCCCTTCCCCCACCTCTCCCCCCGTCCCGCACCCTGCACTTCCCCCACCTCCCCCCCCTTCCCGCACCCTGCCCTTCCCCCACCTCCCCCCCGTCCCGCACCCTGCCCTTCCCCCACCTCTCTCCCCGTCCCGCACCCTGCCCTTCCCCCACCTCCCCCCCCGTCCCGCACCCTGCCCTTCCCCCACCTTCCCGCACCCTGCCCTTCCCCCACCTCCCCCCCGTCCCGCACCCTGCCCTTCCCCCACCTCTCTCCCCGTCCCGCACCCTGCCCTTCCCCCACCTCCCCCCCCGTCCCGCACCCTGCCCTTCCCCCACCTTCCCCCCCTTCCCGCACCCTGCCCTTCCCCCACCTCCCCCCCGTCCCGCACCCTGCCCTTCCCCCACCTCTCTCCCCGTCCCGCACCCTGCCCTTCCCCCACCTCCCCCCCCCGTCCCGCACCCTGCCCTTCCCCCACCTCCCCCCACTTCCCGCACCCTGCCCTTCCCCCACCTCCCCCCCCTTCCCGCACCCTGCCCTTTCCCCACCTCCCCCCCCTTCCCGCACCCTGCCCTTCCCCCACCTCCCCCCCTTCCCGCACCCTGCCCTTCCCCCACCTCCCCCCCTTCCCGCACCCTGCCCTTCCCCCACCTCCCCCCCTTCCCGCACCCTGCCCTTCCCCCACCTCCCCCCACTTCCCGCACCCTGCCCTTCCCCCACCTCCCCCCCCCTTCCCGCACCCTGCCCTTCCCCCACCTCCCCCCCTTCCCGCACCCTGCCCTTTCCCCACCTCCCCCCCCCTTCCCGCACCCTGCCATTCCCCCACCTCTCTCCCCCCCCCCCCCCCCCCAGTCCCGCACCCTGCCCTTCCCCCACCTCCCCCCCCCCCCAGTCCCGCACCCTGCCATTCCCCCACCTCCCCCCCCCCAGTCCCGCACCCTGCCATTCCCCCACCTCTCCCCCCCCCCCCCCCCAGTCCCGCACCCTGCCATTCCCCCACCTCTCCCCCCCCCCCCCCAGTCCCGCACCCTGCCATTCCCCCCACCTCTCCCCCCCCCCCCAGTCCCGCACCCTGCCATTCCCCACCTCTCCCCACCCCCCCCAGTCCCGCACCCTGCCATTCCCCCACCTCTCCCACCCCCCCCCCAGTCCCGCACCCTGCCATTCCCCCACCTCTCCCACCCCCCCCCCCAGTCCCGCACCCTGCCATTCCCCCACCTCTCCTCCCCCCCCCCCCCCCAGTCCCGCACCCTGCCATTCCCCCACCTCTCCCACCCCCCCCCCAGTCCCGCACCCTGCCAATCCCCCACCTCTCCTCCCCCCCCCCCCCCCCTGCCATTCCCCCACCTCTCTCCCCCCCCCCCCCCCCAGTCCCGCACCCTGCCATTCCCCCACCTCTCCCCCCCCCCCCCAGTCCCGCACCCTGCCATTCCCCCACCTCTCCCCCCACCCCGTCCCGCACCCTGCCCTTCCCCCACCGTCCCGTACCCTGCCCTTCCTCCCACCCCACCGTCCCGTACCCTGCCCTTCCTCCCACCTCTTTTTCCCCCCCCCCACCCCGTCCCGTCCCGCACCGTGAGCTTCCTCCCACCTCTCCCCCCGTCCCGCACCCTGTGGTCCCCCCCCCCACCCGTGACGAAGACATGGACTTGTTTTGCACCTCACCTGTCACAGTGGTTACATTTGAACGGCTTGGCGCCCGTGTGTTTCCGATAGTGTCGGGTAAGCTCGTCGCTTCGTGCAAAACGCCACTCGCAACCTTCCCACGAGCACTTGTAGGGCTTCTCACCTGCAAGGGAGGCAGTACAGAAAAGCGGGTTATCCGGGTAGGCACACTCTACACTTTCACATACCCAGACGGGGAGGTTACTACAGGGATATAATCCTGGGCCTATAGTACATCCTGGGCCTATAGTACACACTAAAATATAATCCTCACAGATGTGTTGAACAAATATTTTGTATCTGTCTTCACCGTAGAAGACATAAAAAGCATATCAAAAATAGTGGGGAACCAAGGGGTGAATGAGAACAAAGAACTTAAAACAATTAATATCACTAGACAAAAAATACTGGACAAACTAATGGGACTAAAAGCCAACAAATCCCCTGGACCCGATGGCCTACATCCTAGGGTTCTAAAAGGGTGGCTGCCGAGATAGTGGATGCATTGCTTATGATCTTCCAAAATTCCCTAGATTCTAGAACAGTCCCAGCGGATTGGAAGGCAACAAATGTAACCTCACTATTCAAGAAAGGAGGGAGAAAGAAAACAGGGAACTACAGGCCAGTTAGCCTGACATCAGTAGTCAGGGAAATGCTGGAATCCATTATTAAGGAAGTGGTAACAGGGCACTTAGAAAATCATAATATGATTAGGCAGAGTCAACATGGTTTTATGAAAGGGAAATCGTGTTATTTGAATTTTTTGATGCTGTAACTAGCAGGGTAGATAAAGAGGAACCAGTGGATGTAGTATATTTGGATTTTCAAAAGGCATTCGATAAGGTGCCACATAAAAGGTTGTTACACAAGATAAGGGCTCATGGGATTGAGGGTAATATATCAGCATGGATAGAGGATTGATTAATGGACAGAAAACAGAGAGTAGGGATAAACGGGTCATTTTCGGGTTGGCAGGCTGTAACTAGTGGGGTGCCACAAGGCTCAGTGCTTGGGCCTCAGCTATTTACAATCTATATTAGTGACTTAGATGAGGGGACCGAGTGTAATGTATCCAAGTTTGCTGACGATACAAAGCTAGGTGGGAAAGTAAGCTGTGAGGAGGACACAAAGAATCTGCAAAGGGATATAGACAGGTTAAGTGAGTGGGCAAGAAGGTGGCAGATGGAGTATAATGTGAGGAAATGTGAGGTTATTCACTTTGGTAGGGAGAATAGAAAAAAACAATTTTTTTTAAATGGTGAGAAATTATTAAATGTTGGTGTTCAGAGAGACTCGGGTGTCCTGGTACAATAAACACAAAAAGTTAGCATGGAGGTACAGCAAGCAATTAGGAAGGCAAATGGCATGTTGGCTTTTATTGCAAGGGGGTTGGAGTACAAGAGTAAGGAAGTCTTACTACGATTGTACTGGGCTTTGGTGAGACCTCACCTGGAGTACTGTGTACAGTTTTGGTCTCCTTATCTAAGGAAGGATATACTTGCCTTAGATGCGGTGCAATGCAGGTTCACTAGATTGATTCCTGGGATGAGAGGGTTGTCCTATGAGGAGAGATTGAGTAGAATGGGCCTATACTCTCTGGAGTTTAGAAGAATGAGAGGTGATCTCATTGCAACATATAAGATTCTGAGAGGGCTTGACAGGGTAGAGGCTGAGAGATTGTTTCCCCTGGCTGAAGAGTCTAGAACCAGAGGTCATAGTCTCAGGATAAGGGGTCGGCCATTTAAGACAGAGATGAGGAGGAATTTCTTCACTCAGAGGGTTGTGAATCTTTGGAATTCTCTACCCCGGAGGGCTGTGGATGCTGAGTCACTGAATATATTCAAGGCTGAGATAGATAGATTTTTGGTCTCTAGGGGAATCAAGGGATATGGGGATTGGGCGGGAAAATGGAGTTGAGGTCGAAGATCAGCCATGACCTGATTGAATGGCGGAGCAGCTCGAGGGGCCGTATGGGCTACTTCTGCTCCTATTTCTTATGTTCCTGGGCCTACAGTACACACCAGAATATAGTCCTGGGCCTATTGTACACTACACCAGACAGAATCCAGCATTTTCTATGCAAGGCCACATCCGATTTTACCAAGAAAGGTCACAGTTTTTATTGCCGTCGAAAATTTAAGCCAACACCAACTTTCAGCCTCCATTTTTCGAATCGGCCTCCAACCGGCTTGCAGGAGAGCGAAAGCAAGCAGTGATACAGGTTTCTTTTCCCCTTTTTTAATTCATTTGAATTGCCTCTCATAAAATCAGGCCTGCGAGCCCCAGGAAGGCTGCAGCTAGCTGAGAAACTGAAGCTCGTGGTGGTGCTGTTGTTTTGGGAAATAAGCAGACCGATGCTCTTAACCAACTAAGGAGGGTTAAGGTGGCCAAAATGCGAGATGTCATTGCAATGGCAGATAAAGAGATCCTCAAAAAAAAGGGTCTCCGCAGTAACAAGAACAAACTTGCATTTATACAGAGCCTTGCATGACGTCAGGATGTTCCAAAGTGCTTTACAGCCAATGAAGTGCTTTTGAACTGTAGTCACAGTTGTAATGTAGAAAACGCGGCAGCCAATTGCACACAGCAAGATCCCACAAACAGCAATGAGATAAATGACCAGATAATCTATTTTAAGCGATGTTGGTTGAGGGGTAAATACTGGCCCAGGCTCTTCTTCAAAATAGTGCCCAGAGATCTTTTCCATCCACCAGAGAGGTTTAACGTCTCATCCAAAAGTCGCCAGGCTGGATCAGTACACTGAGCGCAGCTATCATTGGCTGATCGCTGGCAGTATAAAAGCACTTTTAAGCTTGTAGAGTTCGCCACAGGTGAGTGATTTTCTCCTGTGGGTTAATGACTCATCACCGACTTGTCCTGTGGCTTTAATTTCAGGGCCCATTGACGAAAGAGCCTCGAACATTTGATGGTCACTGAGAATGGTAACTGGAACATCAATCACTTGCTCACTGCGTCACATAAACCCTCACCCAAAATCAACGCTTGCCCATTAAGTCACATAAACCCTCACCCAAAACCCAGAGACACACACAATCGGACCACGGCCAACCTGAATTCACGAGCATCTCCAGAACCATCTGACGACGCGGCTGCAAACTCGCAGGCCTATTTGGGATCGGGCTAATGCTGGGAGAGCCCTGGTTTTAATCCAGAGAC
Organism: Heptranchias perlo; assembly: GCF_035084215.1. Classification (NCBI taxonomy): domain Eukaryota; kingdom Metazoa; phylum Chordata; class Chondrichthyes; order Hexanchiformes; family Hexanchidae; genus Heptranchias; species Heptranchias perlo. Next base: position 90,151,615 of record NC_090331.1, on the reverse strand, counting down.
ACACTGGACCACCTCCCCTTGACATTCAACGGCATTACCATCACCGAATCCCCCACCATCAACATCCTGGGGGTCACCATTGACCAGAAACTTAACTGGACCAGCCACATAAATACCGTGGCTACAAGAGCAGGTCAGAAGCTGGGTATTCTGCGGCAAGTGACTCACCTCCTGACTCCCCAAAGCCTTTCCACCATCGACAAGGCACAAGTCAGGAGTGTGATGGAATACTCTCCACTTGCCTGGATGAGTGCAGCTCCAACATCAGTGCAGCTCCAACATCACTCAAGAAGCTCGACACCATCCAGGACAAAGCAGCCCGCTTGATTGGCACCCCATCTACCACCCTAAACATTCACTCCCTTCACCACCGGCGCACTGTGGCTGCAGTGTGCACCATCCACAGGATGCACTGCAGCAACTCGCCAAGGCTTCTTCGACAGCGCCTCCCAAATCCACAACCTCTACCACCGAGAAGGACAAGGGCAGCAGGCGCATGGGAACAACACCACCTGCACGTTCCCCTCCAAGTCACACACCATCCCGACTTGGAAATATATCGCCGTTCCTTCATCGTCGCTGGGTCAAAATCCTGGAACTCCCTTCCTAACAGCACTGTGGGAGAACCTTCACCACACGGACTGCAGCGGTTCAAGAAGGCGGCTCACCACCACCTTCTCAAGGGCAATTAGGGATGGGCAATAAACGCTGGCCTTGCCAGCGATGCCCACATCCCGAGAATTTTTTTTGCAAAGGACAAATTCAGTGCGCAAGAATCTCGCGGCGATCACATCATCAGACGAGAGTTTGAGGAGGGGGACGGGGTGAAATTGCTACAACACTCAGTGCCAAACAGCAACGGGGAGCTAATTCATCACACATCAAGTTTCTGGCACCAGTCACCGGCATCAGACAAAGGTGCGGAATGTGACCGAGGGAGGGCATTTGGATCAAGGGGGTAGGAAAATATAGAAAAGGCCGAGTCCCCTTTTTGCCCGGCCACACACTCAGAAACAGCTACAGCCGGGAACACGGATTCGATGATCGGCCTGTACGAGGCTTAGGAAATTTATAGAAATATATTTTTAAAATTAAAATCATTGAGACCAAACCAAATGAATGATTGTCTCAAATATCAGATGAGGGACAGACGGAGAGACAGCGACAGAGAGAGCGAGCGAGCGTCAGAGAGAGCGAGATTTCAAGACGGAACATTTTTCAGACTGCCGAATTTAGAGCTTAGTTTCCTTCGCAGAGAAGGAATAAATTTCTTTTATGAATCAGATGATGAATGCAGTCAGGAAACGCAGGTGCCAGACACTCCACCACTTGTGCGCCAGCTCCTTTAATTGGAGAACTTTTTCCCCCCCAAAGGAGGAACAGCAGTACAGCAGGCCCCGACACGCAGCCAGCCAGCCGCACAGGCCCAGCCAATTACCATCCGTGCATGGTGCTGATGCAGTTGCCTAGCAACCCCATGTCTGCCCATCCTCCACCCACACATCTACTGCTGCTATGACTAATTACAGGCAGGGCTCTTTTCGCAATGCTTCAAGCTTTTGTCATCATCCCATCTCCCGGGGGGGGGTGAGAGAGAAGAGGGAGAGAAGAGAAAAAGCTTTCAATTCCGCACTATATTTTGGTTTACAGCATTTAAACAAGGGCAGGAAAACAACAAAATAAAATTAAGTAAAACTGTTCCATCGGCTTTCTTGGCTTGAAAAATAAGTGATTTGATGTATCAGATTTGATGTAGTCAAAAGTCTCGCTATTAGGACTCAAATCTCAAATGAGGTTTCAGTCGGGAGCGGCTTCAAGGAATCAACAAATCACGAGATGCAGGTGACTGAGCCCAGGAGTGAAGGTCAAGAGGATTATCACCACTGGACATCAAACTAATTTTGCTAAAAAAAGTGTTTCCAGTCTCCCCCCTCTCCAGTGAGGGGAGCTCCCAGTCTCCCCCCTCTCCAGTGAGGGGAGCTCCCAGTCTCCCCCCTCTCCAGTGAGGGGAGCTCCCAGTCTCCCCCCTCTCCAGTGAGGGGAGCTCCCAGTCTCCCCCCTCTCCAGTGAGGGGAGCTCCCAGTCTCCCCCCTCTCCAGTGAGGGGAGCTCCCAGTCTCCCCCCTCTCCAGTGAGGGGAGCTCCCAGTCTCCCCCTCTCCAGTGAGGGGAGCTCCCAGTCTCCCCCCTCTCCAGTGAGGGGAGCTCCCAGTCTCCCCCCTCTCCAGTGAGGGGAGCTCCCAGTCTCCCCCCTCTCCAGTGAGGGGAGCTCCCAGTCTCCCCCCTCTCCAGTGAGGGGAGCTCCCAGTCTCCCCCCTCTCCAGTGAGGGGAGCTCCCAGTCTCCCCCCTCTCCAGTGAGGGGAGCTCCCAGTCTCCCCCCTCTCCAGTGAGGGGAGCTCCCAGTCTCCCCCCTCTCCAGTGAGGGGAGCTCCCAGTCTCCCCCCTCTCCAGTGAGGGGAGCTCCCAGTCTCCCCCCTCTCCAGTGAGGGGAGCTCCCAGTCTCCCCCCCTCTCCAGTGAGGGGAGCTCCCAGTCTCCCCCCTCTCCAGTGAGGGGAGCTCCCAGTCTCCCCCCTCTCCAGTGAGGGGAGCTCCCAGTCTCCCCCCTCTCCAGTGAGGGGAGCTCCCAGTCTCCCCCCTCTCCAGTGAGGGGAGCTCCCAGTCTCCCCCCTCTCCAGTGAGGGGAGCTCCCAGTCTCCCCCCTCTCCAGTGAGGGGAGCTCCCAGTCTCCCCCCTCTCCAGTGAGGGGAGCTCCCAGTCTCCCCCCTCTCCAGTGAGGGGAGCTCCCAGTCTCCCCCCTCTCCAGTGAGGGGAGCTCCCAGTCTCCCCCCTCTCCAGTGAGGGGAGCTCCCAGTCTCCCCCCTCTCCAGTGAGGGGAGCTCCCAGTCTCCCCCCTCTCCAGTGAGGGGAGCTCCCAGTCTCCCCCCTCTCCAGTGAGGGGAGCTCCCAGTCTCCCCCCTCTCCAGTGAGGGGAGCTCCCAGTCTCCCCCCTCTCCAGTGAGGGGAGCTCCCAGTCTCCCCCCTCTCCAGTGAGGGGAGCTCCCAGTCTCCCCCCTCTCCAGTGAGGGGAGCTCCCAGTCTCCCCCCTCTCCAGTGAGGGGAGCTCCCAGTCTCCCCCCTCTCCAGTGAGGGGAGCTCCCAGTCTCCCCCCTCTCCAGTGAGGGGAGCTCCCAGTCTCCCCCCTCTCCAGTGAGGGGAGCTCCCAGTCTCCCCCCTCTCCAGTGAGGGGAGCTCCCAGTCTCCCCCCTCTCCAGTGAGGGGAGCTCCCAGTCTCCCCCCTCTCCAGTGAGGGGAGCTCCCAGTCTCCCCCCTCTCCAGTGAGGGGAGCTCCCAGTCTCCCCCCTCTCCAGTGAGGGGAGCTCCCAGTCTCCCCCCTCTCCAGTGAGGGGAGCTCCCAGTCTCCCCCCTCTCCAGTGAGGGGAGCTCCCAGTCTCCCCCCTCTCCAGTGAGGGGAGCTCCCAGTCTCCCCCCTCTCCAGTGAGGGGAGCTCCCAGTCTCCCCCCTCTCCAGTGAGGGGAGCTCCCAGTCTCCCCCCTCTCCAGTGAGGGGAGCTCCCAGTCTCCCCCCTCTCCAGTGAGGGGAGCTCCCAGTCTCCCCCCTCTCCAGTGAGGGGAGCTCCCAGTCTCCCCCCTCTCCAGTGAGGGGAGCTCCCAGTCTCCCCCCTCTCCAGTGAGGGGAGCTCCCAGTCTCCCCCCTCTCCAGTGAGGGGAGCTCCCAGTCTCCCCCCTCTCCAGTGAGGGGAGCTCCCAGTCTCCCCCCTCTCCAGTGAGGGGAGCTCCCAGTCTCCCCCCTCTCCAGTGAGGGGAGCTCCCAGTCTCCCCCCTCTCCAGTGAGGGGAGCTCCCAGTCTCCCCCCTCTCCAGTGAGGGGAGCTCCCAGTCTCCCCCCTCTCCAGTGAGGGGAGCTCCCAGTCTCCCCCCTCTCCAGTGAGGGGAGCTCCCAGTCTCCCCCCTCTCCAGTGAGGGGAGCTCCCAGTCTCCCCCCTCTCCAGTGAGGGGAGCTCCCAGTCTCCCCCCTCTCCAGTGAGGGGAGCTCCCAGTCTCCCCCCTCTCCAGTGAGGGGAGCTCCCAGTCTCCCCCCTCTCCAGTGAGGGGAGCTCCCAGTCTCCCCCCTCTCCAGTGAGGGGAGCTCCCAGTCTCCCCCCTCTCCAGTGAGGGGAGCTCCCAGTCTCCCCCCTCTCCAGTGAGGGGAGCTCCCAGTCTCCCCCCTCTCCAGTGAGGGGAGCTCCCAGTCTCCCCCCTCTCCAGTGAGGGGACCTCCCAGTCTCCCCCCTCTCCAGTGAGGGGAGCTCCCAGTCTCCCCCCTCTCCAGTGAGGGGACCTCCCAGTCTCCCCCCTCTCCAGTGAGGGGAGCTCCCAGTCTCCCCCCTCTCCAGTGAGGGGAGCTCCCAGTCTCCCCCCTCTCCAGTGAGGGGAGCTCCCAGTCTCCCCCCTCTCCAGTGAGGGGAGCTCCCAGTCTCCCCCCTCTCCAGTGAGGGGAGCTCCCAGTCTCCCCCTCTCCAGTGAGGGGACCTCCCAGTCTCCCCCTCTCCAGTGAGGGGAGCTCCCAGTCTCCCCCTCTCCAGTGAGGGGACCTCCCAGTCTCCCCCTCTCCAGTGAGGGGAGCTCCCAGTCTCCCCCTCTCCAGTGAGGGGACCTCCCAGTCTCCCCCTCTCCAGTGAGGGGAGCTCCACATCACCCACCATCCTCAGCTGATGGAGATCATTGAACATTTTATTCATTATCCCCTCCATATCATGGGACACTTGAGTAATTGTAAAACAAATAGACTTCTAGACTTTTCGTGCCCTAATTACCTCTTCCGGATAGTCCGCAAAAAACTGGGTGATGGGTTCCTATTCTCCATGGTGGTTTACCAGGAGTGGGGCCTCCGCCTTTGGAGGACGGTGAACTCTAACCTCTGTCCTCACTCTCCAACGTGCCGTTGGCACTCCCTGGCAACATGCAGTATAATAGATCAAATTAATAAAGAGACTGGTTTGTACATCAAGTCACCTCATCATCAACTGGTGCGCAGTAAAACCTTCACTCACCCAGAATATTCGGAAAGGTCGAAACAGCTTTGGATGGAGTGAAAAGGTGTGCTGGTGCATTGCACATTAAAGTCATACAGGCAGATTTCATGTTCCATTGCTCACAGGTGATGAAAAACTTGCACTTATATAGTGCCTTTCATGACCTCAGGACATCCCAAAGCTCTTTACAGCCAATTAAATACTTTTGAAGTGTAGTCACTGATGTAATGTAGTAAACGCAGCAGCCAATTTGCGCACAGCAAGGTCCCACAAACAGCAGTGATAATGACCAGATCACCTGTTTTTTTTTTAGTAATGTTGGTTGAGGAATAAATATTGGCCACCCGAGAGGGCAGATGGGCTCAGTTTAACGTCTCATCTGAAAGACAGCACCCCTGTACTGCTCTGGAGTGTCAGCCTAGATTTTGTTCTCAAGTCTCTGGAGTGGGACTTGAACAGAGAGCCTCTGACTCAGAGGCGAGTGTGCTACCAACTGACCCACAGCTAACACAGTAGTCTGAGGTCTTTTCACTAGGATTCAGCATCAAACCCTCCCAGGCAAGTCACTGCGTGTGATGGGTACAGAGTGCAGCTCTGTCTACGTTGTTCCAAAGATATATCTTAACCCCAATCACCGCACCAGAGTGACCTCTCCAGTCCTCTCTCCAGCTCTTCCATACCCATCGACAATCCACTGAAATCTTTGAAAACGTCAGAAGGAACTCCCTCCCCCAAAAAGTTGTTCAGGCTGGGGGTCAATTGAAAATTTCAAAACAGATTGATAGATTTTTGTTAGGTAAGGATATTAAGGAGCAAAGGTAGGTAGATGGAGTGAAGATACAGATCAGCCATGATCTAACTGAATGGCGGAACAGGCTCGATGGGTTGAATGGCCTCCTCCTGTATCTATGTTCCTTAATCTTCTATACTCAAGGGAATACAAGGGTTCAGCGACTCTTGTACAATTGTGGCTCACTCTGCCGCTGATCTTCAAATGAACCTAGACAGCTTTTTTGAAGCCTAAAATCTATTTGGACTCTATTAATGTTTCCAAAGGTGCTTTATCAACCTGCACATAGTACTCAGGCTTCTCACCCATCAATGGAACGATTCTAGTGACTGTAGACTACTTTGCATATCTTAGTAGTTATCTACAATAACAACTTGTATTTATATAGTGCCTTTAACATAGTAAAACGTCCCAAGGTGCTTCATAATGTTATTCTGACAAAATTTGACACCGAGCAACATAAGGTGATATTAGATCAGGTGAACAAAAGCTTGGTCAAAGAGATAGGTTTTAAGGAGCTTCTTAAAGGAAGAGAGAGGGGTAGAGAGGGGGAGATCTTTAGGGAGGGAATTCCAGAGCTTAGAGCCCAGGCAGCTGAAGGCACAGCCGCCAATGGTGGGGCGATGAAAATCGGGGCTGCACAAAAGGCCAGAATTGGAGGAGTGCAGAGATCTCGGAGGGTTATAGGACTGGAGGAGGTTACAGAGATAGGGAGGGTTGGGCCATGGAGGGATTTGTAAACAAGGATCAAAGACTGCGAACATCGATGAGGCGATTCAGCATTAACAGTGCCTCATTAACTTTCCACCGCCCGAGGACCCGTGTCTTCCATGGAAAAGGACTGGATGTGTCAACGAAGATTAGAGTTTACAATTCTGTTCTCTCTACTCTATGCTACGGCTCTGAATCCTGGGTTACTTACAGAAGGCGTCTTAAGACTTCTCAAGCACTTTTGTCAACATTCCTGACACAAACTCCTTCAAATTGGCTGGGATGATCATAAAACTAATGTGTCTGTCCTCTCAAAAACTGGCTGTACTCGTACTGAAGCTATGGTTATCAAAGCCTGATTCCGCCGGTCTGGCCACGTAGGCCGAATGGATGACTCCAGACTCCCAAGACAACTATTTTATTTGGAACCGAGCTCCAGCCAAAGTGTTGGCGGCCACAAAAAGAGATACAGAGATAGTTTGAAATCCCAATGTGCCATCGACACCAATACATGGGAGGAAACCATCAACATAAGAACATAAGAAATAGGAGCAGGAGTAGGCCACCTGGCCCCTCGAGCCTGCTCCGCCATTCAACAAGATCATGGCTCACCTTCTACCTCAATGCCATTTTCCTGCCCTATCCCCATATCCCTTGATGCCTTTAATATCTAGAAATCTATCGATCTCTGTTTTGAATGTACTCAATGACTGAGCCTCCACAGCCCTCTGGGATAGAGAATTCCAAAGATTCACCACCCTCTGAGTGAAGAAATTTCTCCTCATCTCAGTCCTAAATGGCCTACCCCTTATTCTGAATCTGTGACCTCTGGTTCTAGACTCCCCAGCCAGGAGAAACATCCTCCTTGCATCTATCCTGTCGAGCCCTGTAAGAATTTCGTATGTTTCAATGAGATCACCTCTCATTCTTCTAAACTCTAGAGAATACAGGCCCAGTCTACTCAATGTCTCATCCGACAATCTCGCCATCCCAGGAATCAGTCTGGTGAATCTTCGTTGCACTCCCTCTATGGTAAGTATATCCTTTCTTGTAAGGCGACCAAAATTGTACACAATACTGCAGGTGCGGTCTCACCAAGGTCCTATATAATTGCAGTAAGACGGAGGACTGGAAGGCTGCAAACATAGTACCATTGTTTAAAAAGGGTACGAGGGAAAGGCCGAACAATTATAGGCCGGTCAGTCTTACCTCGATGGTGGGCAAACTATTAGTTTATCCTATCTCTCAGTATTGATTCTGTCACTTGGAAAGGCATGGTTTAATCAGGGATAGTCAGCATGGATTTGTTCAGGGAAGGTCATGCCTTACAAATCTGATTAAATTCTTTGAGGAAGTGACAAGGAGGATTGATGAGGGTAGTGCAGTAGATGTTGTCTACATGGATTTTAGTAAGGCATTTGACAAGGTCCCACATGGCAGACTGGTCAGAAAGGTAAAAAGCCCATGAGATACAGGGAAATGTGGCGAATTGGATCCAAAATTGGCTTGGTAACAGGAAACAAAGGGTAAAAGTCGATGGATGTCTTTGCGAATGGAAATCCATTTCCAGTGGTGTGCCACAGGGCTCAGTGTTGGGTCCCTTGCTGTTTGTGGTAATATATTAATGATTTGGACTTGAATGTAGGGGGCACGATTGGCAAATTTGCAGACGACACAAAAATTGGCCGTGTAGTTGATAGTGAAGAGGATAGCTGTAGACTGCAAGAAGATATCAATGGGTTGGTGGAGTGGGCGGAAAAGTGGCAAATGGAGTTCAACCCGGAGAAGTGTGAGGTAGTGCATTTAGGGAGGGCAAACAGTAAAAGGGAATGCGCAGTAAACGGGAATATATTGAGAGGGGTAGAGGAAGTGAGAGACCTTGGACCCGTGCACATGCACTCCCTGAAGGTGGCAGTACAGGTAGATAAGGTTGTGAAGAAGGCATACAGAATGCTCTCCATTATTAGCTGAGGTATAGAATGCAAAAGCAGGGATGTAATGATGGAACTGTATAAAATGCTGGTAAGGCCACAGCTGGAGTATTGTGCGCAGTTCTGGTCACCACATTACAGGAAGGACGTAATTGCTCTGGAGAGAGTGCAGAGAAGATTTACAAGAATGTTGCCAGGGCTTGAAAATTGCAGCTACGAGGAGAGATTGGATAGGCTGGGGTTGTTTTCCTTGGAGCAGAGGAGGCTGAGGGGTGACTTGATTGAGGTGTACAAAATTATGAGGGGCCTAGAAAAAGTAGACAGGAAGTACCTGTTTCCCCTAGCGGAGAGTTCAAGAACTAGAGGACATAGATTTAAGCTGATCGGCGGAAGGATTAGAAAGGACATGAGGAAAAACGTTTTTACCCAGAGGGTGGTGGGTGTATGGAATTTGCTGCCTGAATTTCTGGTAGAGGCAGGGACCCTCAACTTTAAAAAGTACCTGGACCTGCACCTAAAGTGCTGTAAGCTGCAGGGCTACAGACCGGGTGCTGGAAGGTGGGATTAGAATGGGCACCTGGTTGTTCTTCGAGCCGGCGCGGACACGATGGGCCGAATGGCCCCCTTCTGTGCTGTACCTTTTCTATGGCTCTATCTTTACTCCTGTACTCAAATCCTCTTGTAATAAAGGCCAACATACTATTTGCCTTCCTAAATGTTTGCTGCACCTCCAAGTTAGCTTTCAGTGACTCATGTACAAGGACACCCAGGTCCCTTTGAACATCAACATTTCCCAATCTCTCACCATTAAAAAAATACTCTGCATTTCTGTTTTTCGTACCAAAGTGGATAACTTCACATTTTTCCACGTTATATTCCATCTGCCATGTTCTTGCCCACTCACTTAGTCTGTCTATATCCCTTGAAGCCTTTTTGCATCCTCTTCACAACTCACATTCCCACCTAGGTTTTGTGTCATCAGCAAACTTGGAAATATTACATTTGGTCCCCTCATCCAAATCATTGTGAATAGCTGGAGCCCAAGCACTGATCCCTGCGGTACTCCACTAGTCACAGTCTGCCATCCTGAAAAAGACCCCTTTATTCCGACTGTCTGTTTTCCGTCAACCAATTCTCAATCCATGGCAGTATATTACCCACAATTCCACGTGCTCTAACTTTGTTCACCAACCTCCTGTGTGGGATCTTAACGAAGGCCTTCTGAAAATCCAAATACACCACATTCACTGGTTCCCCCTTATCTATTCTACGAGTTACATCCACAAAGAACTCCAATAGGTTTGTCAAACATGATTTCCCTTTCATAAATCCATGCCGACTCTGCCAAATCCTATTATTATTTTCTAAGTGTCCTGTTATCACATCCTTTATAATAGATTGAAGCATTTTCCCTACTACTGACGTTAGGCTAACTGGTCTGTAATTCCCTGTTTTTTCTCTCCCTCCTTTTTTAAATAGTGGGGTTACATTTGCCACCCTCCAATCTGTAGGAACTGTTCCAGAGTCTATAGAATTTTGGAAGATGACAGCCAATGCATTCTCTATCTCTATAGCCACCTCTTTCAAAACTCTGGGATGTAGATCATCAGGTCCTTGAGATTTATCGACTTTCAGTCCAATTAATTTCTCTAGTACTTTTTTTTTTCACTAATACTAATTTCTTCCAGTTCCTCAATCTCGCCAGGCCCTTGGTTCTCTAGTATTTCTGGGAGGTTTTTTGTGCCTTCTTCCGTGAAGACAGACACAAAGTATTTGTTTAATTTCTCTGCCATTTCCTTATTCCCCTTCATAAATAAAAAGGCCGCAAGAGAAACATAGACAGAGGAAAGAGTATCAGTTTGCTGCGACTGAACCACCAATTGGATTGTCTCTCATAGGTCAGCTTTGTGATAGAAGATGGCTCTCATCTAAAACGCTCAACTAAGACACGGCCAATCGTAAAACTTTTAATGCCGAGAAACAATTTTGCTCCATTGTCGAAGCTGCACAGTTTCCACTGGTTAAATTCATGGCACGTTTGGTGTGGGGGGGCGGGGGGGGGCCATGCTTCTTGGTTCTTGCCAGCTTGTCCTCAGTTCTCTGGGTTTAGTATAAGTGGGGGGGGAGGTGTCTTACAGGGAGAGAGTGCATACTTCATACCAAGCAAACAGAACCATTACTTATGTGGACTGTTCCATACAGTGAAACCTGTGAATTAGGGACACCTAAGGGACTTGCATCAGCTGTCTTTTTTTTGCAGGTATCCTTATTTTGAAAATGATCATTATACGTACTGTAAAAAAATTGTCCCAACAATCTTGAAGAACCAGCTGAGATTATGATCAGCATCGAATCAGGCTGCAACAATACTAAGGAGTAAGTTTGGAAGCAGAAATAACAACAAAACTGATGTTGCAAGTACAGTACCTGTACCGTGGAACCTGTTTCTAACAGCACTTTCAGAAGATGGCCCACCGTACCAGGTGGGCTGGGGTGCGTGCGCATCACCTGGCGTGCGTTGTCAACAAGGTGGCTTTTGGAAGCAGGGACAGTGACTGTGGGGGTAATTTAAACCCCGACACAGACAGGGACAGTGACTGTGGGGGTAATTTAAACCCCGATATCGACAGGGACAGTGACTGGGGGGGTAATTTAAACCCCGATATCGACAGGGACAGTGACTGGGGGGGTAATTTAAACCCCGATATCGACAGGGACAGTGACTGGGGGGGGTAATTTAAACCCCGATACCGACAGGGACAGTGACTGTGGGGTAACTTAAACCCCGATACCGACAGGGACAGTGACTGTGGGGGCAATTTAAACCCCGATACAGACAGGGACAGTGACTGTGGGGGTAATTTAAACCCCGATATCGACAGGGACAGTGACTGGGGGGGTAATTTAAACCCCGATACCGACAGGGACAGTGACTGTGGGGGTAATTTAAACCCCGATATCGACAGGGACAGTGACTGTGGGGGTAATTTAAACCCCGATACAGACAGGGACAGTGACTGTGGGGGTAATTTAAACCCCGATATCGACAGGGACAGTGACTGGGGGGGTAATTTAAACCCCGATACAGACAGGGACAGTGACTGTGGGGGTAATTTAAACCCCGATATCGACAGGGACAGTGACTGTGGGGGTAACTTAAACCCCGATACCGACAGGGACAGTGACTGTGGGGGCAATTTAAACCCCGATGCAGACAGGGACAGTGACTGTGGGGGTAATTTAAAACCCGATACCGACAGGGACAGTGACTGTGGGGGTAATTTAAACCCCGATATCGATAGGGACAGTGACTGTGGGGGTAATTTAAACCCCGATACAGACAGGGACAGTGACTGTGGGGGTAATTTAAACCCCGATATCGACAGGGACAGTGACTGGGGGGGTAATTTAAACCCCGATACAGACAGGGACAGTGACTGTGGGGGTAATTTAAATCCCGATATCGACAGGGACAGTGACTGTGGGGGTAACTTAAACCCCGATATCGACAGGGACAGTGACTGTGGGGGTAATTTAAACCCCGATACCGACAGGGACAGTGACTGTGGGGGTAATTTAAACCCCGATATCGACAGGGACAGTGACTGGGGGGGTAATTTAAACCCCGATACCGACAGGGACAGTGACTGTGGGGTAACTTAAACCCCGATACCGACAGGGACAGTGACTGTGGGGGCAATTTAAACCCCGATACAGACAGGGACAGTGACTGTGGGGGTAACTTAAACCCCGATACCAACAGGGACAGTGACTGTGGGGTAGTGAGAAGTGTAGAAGAGCATGCCAGGAGCAGCACCAGGCGTACCTAAAAATGAGGTGCCAACCTGGTGAAGCTACAACACAGGACTACATGCATGCTAAACAGTGGAAGCAACATGCTATAGACAGAGCTAAGCGATTCCACAACCAACGGATCAGATCAAAGCTCTGCAGTCCTGCCACATCCAGTCGTGAATGGTGCTGGACAATTAAACAACTAACGGGAGGAGGAGGCTCTGCAAACATCCCCATTCTCAATGATGGCGGAGTCCAGCACGTGAGTGCAAAAGACAAGGCCTTTGCAACCATTTTCAGCCTGAAGTGCCGAGTGGACGATCCATCTCGGCCTCCTCCCGATATCCCCACCATCACAGAAGCCAGTCTTCAGGCAATTCGAGTCACTCCACGTGATATCAAGAAACGGCTGAGTGCACTGGATACAGCAAAGGCTATGGGCCCCGACAACATCCCAGCTGTAGTGCTGAAGACTTGTGCTCCAGAACTAGCTGCGCCTCTAGCCAAACTGTTCCAGTACAGCTACAACACTGGCATCTACCTGACAATGTGGAAAATTGCCCAGGTATGTCCTGTCCACAAAAAGCAGGACAAATCCAATCCGGCCAATTACCACCCCATCAGTCTACTCTCAATCATCAGCAAAGTGATGGAAGGTGTCGTCGACAGTGCTATCAAGCGGCACTTACTCACCAATAACCTGCTCACCGATGCTCAGTTTGGGTTCCGCCAGGACCACTCGGCTCCAGACCTCATTACAACCTTGGTCCAAACATGGACAAAAGAGCTGAATTTCAGAGATGAGGTGAGAGTGACTGCCCTTGACATCAAGGCAGCATTTGACCGAGTGTGACACCAAGGAGCCCTAATAAAATTGAAGTCAATGGGAATCAGGTGGAAAACTCTCCAGTGGCTGGAGTCATACCTAGCACAAAGGAAGATGGTAGTGGTTGTTGGAGGCCAATCATCTCAGCCACAGGACATTGCTGCAGGAGTTCCTCAGGGCAGTGTCCTAGGCCCAACCATCTTCAGCTGCTTCATCAATGACCTTCCCTGCTTCATAAGGTCAGAATTGGGGATGTTCGCTGATGATTGCACAGTGTTCAGTTCCACTCGCAACCCCTCAGATAATGAAGCAGTCTGTGCCCGCATGCAGCATGACCTGGTCAACATCCAGGCTTGGGCTGATAAGGGGCAAGTAACATTCGCGCCAGACAAGTGCCAGGCAATGACCATCTCCAACAAGAGAGAGTCTAACCTCCTCCCCTTGACGTTCAACGGCATTACCATCGCCGAATCCCCCACCATCAACATCCTGGGGGTCACCATTGACCAGACACTTAACTGGACCAGCCACATTAATACTGTGGCTACAAGAGCAGGTCAGAGGCTGGCTATTCTGCAGCGAGTCACTCATCTCCTGACTCCCCAAAACCTTTCCACCATCTACAAGGCACAAGTCAAGAGTTTGATGGAATATTCTCCACTTGCTTGGATGACTGCAGCTCCAACAACATTCAAGAAGCTCAACACCAACCAGGACAAAGCAGCCCACTTGATTGGCACCCCATCCACCACCCTAAACATTCACTCCCTTCACCACCGGCGCACTGTGGCTGCAGTGTGTACCACCCACAGGATGCACTGCAGCAACTCACCAAGGCTTCTTCGACAGCACCTCCCAAACCCGCGACCTCTACCACCTTGAAGGACAAGAGCAGCAGGTACATGGGAACAACACCACCTGCACGGTCCCCTCCAAGTCACACACTATCCCGACTTGGAAATACATCACCGTTCTTTCATCGTCGCTGGGTCAAAATCCTGGACTCCCTTCCTAACCACACTGTGGGAGAACCTTCACCACACTGACTGCAGCGGTTCAAGAAGGCAGCTCACCACCACCTTCTCAAGGGCAATTAGGGATGGGCGATAAATGCTGGCCTTGCCAGCGACGCCCACATCCCATGAACGAATAAAAAAAATATACCGACAGGGACAGGGACAGTGACTGTGGGGGTAATTTAAACCCCAATACAGACAGGGACAGTGACTGGGGGGTAATTTAAACCCCGACACCGACAGGGACAGTGACTGGGGGGGTAATTTAAACCCCGATACTGACAGGGACAGTGACTGTGGGGGTAATTTAAACCCCGATACTGACAGGGACAGTGACTGTGGGGGTAATTTAAACCCCGATACTGACAGGGACAGTGACTGGGGGGGTAATTTAAACCCCGATACTGACAGGGACAGTGACTGTGGGGGTAATTTAAACCCCGATACAGACAGGGACAGTGACTGTGGGGTAATTGAAACCCCAATACAGACAGGGACAGTGACTGGGGGGGTAATTTAAACCCCGACACCGACAGGGACAGTGACTGTGGGGGTAATTTAAACCCCGATACAGACAGGGACAGTGACTGGGGGGGTAATTTAAACCCCGATACAGACAGGGACAGTGACTGTGGGGGTAATTTAAACCCCGACACCGGCAGGGACAGTGACTGTGGGGGTAATTTAAACCCCGATAACGACAGGGACAGTGACTGTGGGGGTAATTTAAACCCCGATACAGACAGGGACAGTGACTGTGGGGTAATTTAAACCCCGATAACGACAGGGACAGTGACTGTGGGGGTAATTTAAACCCCGATATCGACAGGGACAAAAAGGAATCCAGTGACAACCCACTGTCATCACGATCTTCAGACCCCAATACAGTACATACTTTGATCATTTTAAAGCATGACGTCGGTGTAGGTGTAAAGGGATGTGGTGCATTGAAGTCTGTCCGCAGTTCACGATGTGCGACAGTCTGTGGTTTCACAGCGCCTCTTGTATATTTTATGATGCAAGTTATTCGGGTCTCTCAATAAGTGCCCGTTTTTTGCAGGTGTTCATTTTTATACAGGTCTTATTCTAATTTGATTTGGAAACCCTTCATCGTAGTGAGGGATTTAAAAAAAAACACATGTGGAGTGTGGTTGACTTCTGGATGTTTGCCAGAGGCGGAGTGCACACTCTCTCTGCACAGTGACCCATCCCCGTTAGGGTCAGGTCAGCGAGAGCTTAGGGCCTCCCAAATGTGCACGGAGTGTATTGTGGAGGTTAATACGGTCACCAAGAGATCATCTAGAATTCCCAGTGCATTAACGTCCCAAAAAAAAAAATCTGGAAATGAAAAGCTGGGGTCAGTAACAGTGACCATGAAGCTGTCGGATTGTGGTTAAAAACCCAACTGGTTCACTGATCTCCTTTAGGGTAGGAAACCTGCCGTCCTCACCCGGACCGACCTATATGAGAGTCCAGTCCCACATCAATGTGGTTGACTATTAACTGCCCACCAAGCTGGCTCACCACCACCTTCTCGGGGCAACACAGGATGGGCAATAAACGCCAGCCTTGCTAGCGACGCCCACATCCCGAGAATGAAAAAAAAAGAACAATTTGCTTTATGGGACGGTGCCAGGAGGGTGGGGGGGGGGGGGGGGGTAGAAGGTGATGGGACGGTGGCAAGCATTCCCCCTCCCCACCTCCCGGTTTCTGAAAGAGTAACTTCCCCCCCCCCCCCCCCCCCCCCACACCCCCCAAGCCCGAGAGAAGAGTTGCCGTACCTGTGTGTGTTCGCTGGTGGGCTTTCAAGTGCGAGCTCTTGGTGTAAACTTTCCGACAGCCGTTAAACTGGCAGCGGTGGACTCTCTTCTTATTGTCCGGCGAGATCTCAAGGTCACCCTGTCCGTTCTTACTCATCGCCTTGACCAGGCCGAGGCCTCCTTTCCTCTGGACCACCTTCCCCACCGTCGACGAGTCATCGGCGGCCACCACGGCATGCGAGGGCTTCACCAAATGTCTGCCCAGCTCTGGAGAGGAGGGAGGGGTCAGGGAGGTCACGGCGTTGAGCTGGGCCGGGTTGACCGAGGTGGGGGCCTCGGAGGCCAGCTGGGCTGTCGTTTGCGAGGCGAAGGGGGTCTCCAGCGGGAGCTTGAGCGGGGAGGTGGGGGTGGAAGGCAGGTCGCTCCTGTCAGGCTGTTTCCTTGGTCGGACGGTTTGCGCAGAGTCCGTCAGCTCCCCTTCGTCACCGGCTGCCGACGAGGCGCTCAGCATACAGTCCAACTCCTCCAGGAACGGGTCCGATAGCTTCTTGGGCTCTGTCTGAAGGTATCGCTCCAACTCCAGACATGTCTGGTGGGGGGAATAAAGTAGAAACATGAGCGTCACTGGAAGGAAATTTCCTATTCAAGTCCATTTTAAAAACATATTCGGACAGAGAGAGTAAACCTGTCGTCTGCTTATTGGCCAAGATAGAGTTTTCAGGAGCCAAACACAAGAACATATACGTAGAGCCTGTGTCGTAGGCCCATCCATGAAGGTGGCCGTTTTGACTGGCTAGTCCCATTTTTGCTCTGGTTATCTCCAGACGCGATTATTCCAATGCTCTCCTGGCCGGCCTCCCATCCTCCACCCTTCGTAAACTTCAGCTCATCCAAAACTCTGCTGCCCGTATCCTAACTAGCACCAAGTCCCATTCACCCATCACCCCCATCACCCCCCCCACCCCCCCTTGCTGACCTCCATTGCCCCCCCCCCCCCGTCCAGGATCGCCTCCCATTTCAAAATTCTCATCCTCTTGTTCAAATCCCACCAAGGCCGCGCCCCTCCCTATCTCGGTCACCTCCTCAATCCTACAACCCTCCAAGAACTCTGCGTTCCTCCGACTCTAGTTTCTTGTGCATTCCTGATTTCCTTCACCCCACCATTGGTGGCCAGGCCTTTAGTCGTCTACGCCCTAAGCTCTGGAATTGCCTCCCTCAGCCTCTCTTCCTCCAAGACCCTCTTTTAAAACCTACCTTTTTGACCAAGTCTTTAGTCATCCCTGCTAATATCTCCTCCATTAGCTCGGTGTCGATTTTTTTCCTCTGATTATGCTTCTGAGAAACGCCTTGGGTCGTTTTATCACGTGCTTTATAAAGGCAAGTTTTTGTTATCATGTGAGGGATGAGTTATTAAAGCTAATAAAGTTTGCAATGAATTTTAAACAGCAAAACAAGCGTCAGATCTCAACCCTTGCCTGGTCCTGGACTTGGGAAAAGGCAAATAGGTGTCATCTCCTCCCGTTCCTCACCCCTGGCCTACTAAGGAACACATACAAGTCAAGTAAAAGGATGATGGGAAATAGCAGATCCTATGTTCTCAAGAACAATAACTTACATTTATACAGTGCCTTTAACGTAGTAAAATGTCCCAAGGCGCTTCACAGGAGCGTTATCAGACAAAATTTGACACCAAGCCACATAAGGAGATATTTGGACAGGTGACCAAAAGCTTGGTCAAAAAGGTAGGTTTTAAGGGGCAACTTAAAAGGAGCAGAAAGAGGTAGAGAGACGGAGAGGTTTAGGGAAGGAATTTCAGAACTTGGGGTCTAGGCAGCTGAAGGCACGGCCGCCAACGGTGGGGTGAAGGAAATGGGAGAAGCACAAGAGGCCAAAATGGGAGGAGTGCAAAGATCTTGGAGGAGGTTACAGAGATCGGGAGAGTCAAGGCCATGGTGGGATTGGAACACAAGGATTCTTTGTTATTCTGCTACAGAACAGCAAACTAATTCCTTTATCCTCCCCCTCCTGAACTTCATCTCGGTAATTGTGGCTCGCCACACTCATTAATCCTTCCGTGACAACACTTGTCACACGGCAACGGCATAAAATGTACTGGTTGCCCCTGGCTACCAGCAAATGGAAAGTGGTGGGGGGGGGGGGTTGCTTCCAAGAACAACACACACGGCAGTGGTTTTAAGGCTGTATTCTCATCTCTAATTGGGATGACAGCTATAAATCAGTGGGGCTTCCTCAGCCCAATTTGAAGTTTATTCAGTGCAAATCAATCTTGATCCAGCTGATGTCAGTGGCAGCTAGATTAACAGATGCAATCAGCTGTCCGTTATAGGACACACTCTGCACCGGGTGGTACTTTATATACCACCCCATGACTGTGAACTAGCCTCATTTACTGCCTAATAGACACACACACCTCTTGGACAATATCTGGTATTTTAGCCAAACTACAAGTTGTACTAACGTAAACACAACTGCCTGGATAGTGCGTCCAATCTATAGGCTGCACTGCGGCAACTCGCCAAGGCTTCTTCGACAGCACCTCCCAAAACCCCGACCGTCACTACCTAGAAGAACAAGGGCAGCAGGTGTTGGGAACACCATCACCTTCGAGTTCCCCTCCAAGTCACAGACTATCCCGACTTGGAAATATATCGCCGTTTCTTCGTCGCTGTGTCAAAATCCTGGAACTCCCTACCTAACAGCACTGTGGGCACACAGACTGCAGCGGTTCAAGGCGGCTCACCACCACCTTCCCAAGGGCAATTAGGGATGGGCAATAAATGCTGGCCTTGCATCTCGAAAATACATTTTTAAAAATACAACAACACTTCAGCTGTGGCACACTGGCAGCACTCTCGCCTCTGAGTCAGCAGGTTGCAGGTTCAAGTCCCACTCCAGAGACTTGAGCACAAAATCTAGGCTGACACTCCAGTGCAGTACTGAGGGAGTGCTGCACTGTCAGAGGTGCCGTCTTTCGGATGAGACATTAAACCGAAGCCCCATCTGCCCTCAGGCGGAAGTAAAAGATCCCATGGCACTGTTTCGAAGAGCAGGGGAGTTCTCCCCAGTAATCTGGCAAATACTTATCCCTCAACCAACATCACTAAAAACAGATTATCATATCATTATCACACTGCTGTTTGTGGGATCTTGCTGTGCGCAAATTGGCTGCCACATTTCCTATATTATAACAGTGATTACACTTCAAAAGGACTTCATTGGCTGTAAAGCGCTTTGGGACGTCCTGCAGTTGGGAAAGGTGCTATATAAATGCAAGTCTTTCTCTTTCTTTTGATGTGGCCCCTACACACATCCACCCTAAACTCTAACTTCTGCCCCATGTCCCGACGCCAGAGACTCACAACGACACGAGGTGAACACCACCACCCAAAATAATGAGAATAATAAATCGGCACCAGCATAAATGCACATGAAATGGAGCCTAAAACCCAGGCTCCCCTAAAGAACTTGCATTTGTACTGTTTGGAAGCCCATATCCTGCCCTTACAAGTAAGTGATCGCCAGACAGCGAGAAAAACCTCGACAGCCACAAATCGTCATCGTAGCTGTTGGTATTTTTGTATTACCATTGATGGCAGGTGTCCAACACTCTGGTGTCGACAGCACTCAAACAAATGACCCGCCATCTGAAACCCAATGACATTGGAGACTCGCATGGCTTTGGGGGTGAGGGGTCTCACCAGGGAGAACATAAGAACATAAGACATATGAGCAGGAGTAGGACATACGACTCCTCGAGCCTGCTCCGCCATTCAATCAGATCATGGCTGATCATCTCCAATTTCCTGGCTGACCCCCATATCAGCCAAAAATCTATCAATCTCAGCCTTGAACATATTCAACGACTGAGCATCTACAGCTCTCTGGGTAGAGAATTCCAAAGATTCACAACCCTCTGAAGAAATTCTTCTTCATCTCAGTCCTAAATGGCCGACCCCTTATCCTGAGACATTGCCCCCCTAGTGCTAGACTCTTCAGCTTGGGGAAACAAACTTTTTTTAAAAATTCGTTCATGGGATGTGGGCGTCGCTGGTGAGGCCAGCATTTATTGCCCATCCCTAATTGCCCTTGAGAAGGTGGTGGTGAGCCGCCTTCTTGAACTGCTGCAGTCCGTGTGGTGAAGGTTCTCCCACAGTGCTGTTAGGAAGGGAGTTCCAGGATTTTGACCTAGCAACAATGAAGGAACGGGATGGTATGTAACTTGGAGGGGAACGTGCAGGTGGTGTTGTTCCCATGTGCCTGCTGCCCTTGTTCTTCTAGGTGGTAGAGGTCATAGGTTTGGGAGGTGCTGTCAAAGAAGCCTTGGCGAGTTGCTGCAGTGCATCCTGTGGATGGTGCACACTGCAGCCACTGTGTGCCGGTGGTGGAGGGAGTGAATGTTTAGGGTGGTGGATGGGGTGACAATCAAGTGGGCTGCTTTGTCCTGGATGGTGTCGAGCTTTTTGAGTGTTGTTGGAGCTGCACTCATCCAGGCAAGTGGAGAGTATTCCATCACACTCCTGACTTGTGCCTTGTAGATGGAGGAAAGGTTTTGGGGAGTCAGGAGGTGAGTCACTCGCCGCAGAATACCCAGCCTCTGACCTGCTCTTGTAACCACAGTATTTATGTGGCTGGTCCAGTTAATTTTCTGGTCGATGGGGACCCCCAGGATGTTGATGGTGCGGGATTCGGCGATGGTAATGCCGTTGAACGTCATGGGGAGGTGGTTAGATTCTCTCTTGTTGGAGATGGTCATTGCCTGGCATTTGTCTTGACTCTCAGCATCTACCTTGTCAAGCCCCCTCAGAATTTTATATGTTTCAATGAGATCACCTCTCATTCTTCTAAACTCCAGACAGTATAGGCCCATTCTACTCAATCTCTCCTCATAGGACTTAGCACTCTCTCTCACGCTAGGAATTAATCTAGAGAACCTTCGTTGCACCGCCTCTAAGGCAAGTATATCCTTCCTTGGGTAAGGAGACCAAAACTGTACACAGTACTCCAGGTGAGGTCTCATTAAAGCCCTATACAATTGTAGTAAGACTTCCTCACTCTTGTACTCCAACCCCCTTGCTATAAAGGCCAACATACCATTTGCCTTCCTAATTGCTTGCTATACCTGCATGTTAACTTTTTGTGTTTTATGTACAAAGACACCCAAATCCCTCTGAACACCAACATTTAATAGTTTCTCACCATTTAAAACTATTCTGTTTTTCTATTCTTCCTACCAAAGTGAATAACCTCACATTTCCCCACATTATACTCCATCTGCCACCTTCTTTCCCGTCCATATCCCTTTGCAGAGTACCTTGACCCACTCACCGAGCACCACTCCACCCTCCACCCGTTCCACTTTTCATGATGCAAAAGAGGAAGATAGGCCCTGAAAATGGAGAGGTGAAAGGTGAACACGGGCCTCTTTCTGGCGAGAAAAAAAAAGCATTGTTTGTGCCGAAGACCGTGGTCTTCTGATTCACAGCAAACGTCTGATATCTTGCTGCCAGCAAGCACTCGGCTCTATCATTCCAGGCTTCACCGGAGGACGAGACCCTTTTAACACCAGCAATGCTTTACCACTCTGCTGCTGCTCAAACTGATGGGGAAACGAGAACTGTCAGCACACAGCGGCTATTTGAAATGAGATTTCATTAAAAGTAGGTTTTTCCACTGGTGATTAAAACAGCAATCGATTTCTCTCTCGTGTTGAAGGCAATCCTGCTCTCTGGCAAAAGAAGAATGATTTAAAACAAATATATAGAGAACTTCTGGGCTTCAACCAGCAGCAGGCCGAGTGACATGAGACATTAAACTACCTATTAAGGCAATTCAGATGGATGTAAGAGATCCCATGGCACTATCTTGAAGAAGAGCAGAGAGTTCTCACTGTCCTGGCTACGAGTGAGGCAAGATGAGCGACTGTTGAGATGTATGTAAGGAATCTTACAACACCAGGTTATAGTCCAACAAATTTATTTTAAAATCACAAGCTTTCGGAGATTATCCCCTTCGTCAGATGAATGAGCGAAAAGGTTCTCAAATCGCATATCTTATACTATGTTGGGACAGCATCACACCAATCAAAAGGTGTCGTTGTTATTCAAACAGGCCAGTCACGGAGAACAGCACGTCCCAGTACACTGATGATACCACCATCACACGAGAGGACACCACCCACCAGGTACATGGTTCATACTCCTGTGACTCGGCCAACGTTGTCTACCTCATACGTTGCAGGAAAGGATGCCCCGGAGCATGGTACATTGGCGAGACCATGCAGACACTGCGACAACGGATGAACGGACACCGCGCAACAATCGCCAGACAGGAGGGTTCCCTCCCAGTCAGGGAACACTTTAGCAGTCAAGGACATTCAGCCACCGATCTTCGGGTAAGCGTTCTCCAAGGCGGCCTTCGAGACATACGACAACGCAAAATCGTCGAGCAGAAGTTGATAGCCAAATTCCGCACCCATGAGGACGGCCTCAACCGGGATCTTGGGTTCATGTCACGCTACACGTAACCCCACCAGCAAAAAAAGGGGAAAAAAATTATATGTTTTTTAAAATTCTCTCTCTCTGCCATTTTGAGTTTCTTTCTGCCTGCCTGTGTAATCAACACAATGTATATCCAGTGTACTGGGACGTGCTGTTCTCCGTGACTGGCCTGTTTGAATAACAACGACACCTTTTGATTGGTGTGATGCTGTCCCAACATAGTATAAGATATGCGATTTGAGAACCTTTTCACTCATTCATCTGACGAAGGGGATAATCTCCGAAAGCTTGTGATTTTAAAATAAATTTGTTGGACTATAACCTGGTGTTGTAAGATTCCTTACATTTGTCCACCCCAGTCCATCACCGGCATCTCCACATCATGTTGAGATGTAGTCACCATTTTCATGCAGCCAATTTGCGCACAGCAAGGTCCCACAAACAGCAAATGAGATGAATGGCCAGATAATCTTCTTTCTAGTGATGTTAGTTGAGGGATAAATATTGGCCAGGACACTGGGGAGAACTCCCCTGCTCTTCTTCGAAATAGCGACCTGGGATCTTTTACACCCACCCGAGAGGGCAGACGGGGCCTCGGTTTAATGGCTCATCCGAAAGACGGCGCAGATTATGTGCTGAAGTCCCTGGAGTGGGTCTTGAACCTACGACCTTCTAACTCAGGAGGCGAGAGCACTACCACTGAGCCAAGGCTGACACTTACAACTGTACCTTCAAGCAATCTGTTCACAGATGGATGCACTTTAGGCATGTTACTGACAGACGTGATGAGGCTCTATAAATCTTTTAACGGGCCGCTCGCGAGCTCATCACAACAATCCCCAGATGCTGCTATTCAAACAAGCAAATACTGCAATCTCGGCCCCTCCCTTTCCCAGTCTCCCCACAGTGTGCACGGAAAGCAACCTGCTCTCGGGCCTCCTACAACAGGCCTCGGACATACACCTCATGCCCTCAGACTATCCCGCCTCTGCCAACAACTCACGTGTCAAGATTTAGTATGCGCGCTCGTGATTAAACATGGTAGAAGCCCAGACCTGCCTTTCCCACGTGTATTGCAAGTTATTAAAGTAACGCTTCTAATGAACAGCGCAGGAGTTGTGAGCCAATCACATAAGCTGGGCCTGCTTCCTCTCTCGCTCCACCTGCTCCTTGCACCATGACGACGATCAGAAGCGTGTCATTGGGTGGAACAGAATGAGCGTTAAGCAGCATTCCACCCTATCAGAGCACAGTGTGAGGCAGGGTAACAATATTTCATAAAACACACGTTTTTGCCTGCATGCACACGCACACGCACACTGCCAAAGAGAACAGGGTATTGACTGGTACCCTAGAAAGAGTGCACTGTAACGTAACTACACAACATCAGCCCCGTGAGTATTGACGTTCATTTATTTGAAAGGAAAAGCATAACTTTTCAACAAAACAAAAGGGACAGGAATTTGGACAAGGCCTTTGTATTGCATTGGGAAACATTTGAATCACATCTCCAATGCTCACCGGTCCCCTGTACCTGTGAACGTGGGCAGCCAGCTGCAAAGGCCCTCGAATCAGATGCCCATCGCAGGTGGGGGAAATGGAATGCTTCCAGAAGGAAGATTACATGGCAATTAGGGAAACCATTCAAAACTAACAGGACCTGCAGGCAGCCAAGGCAGCTAATGAAATGGGACTTCTGTCACCGCAGCCCAGTACTAGAGCAAATTAAATAGATTTTAATTACACTGCGGCTACAACACAAGGGCTTTTCTTTGAGCTTTTGGAACTTCCTTGGTGGGGGGTGGGGGGATATTAAACCTAATTTTCCTCCTATGCTTCTGCTCCCCATTTCTGGAACCTCCTCCAGCCCTACAACCCTCTGAGATCTCTGCGCTCCTCCAATTCTGGCCTCTTGCACATCCCCGATTTTCACCTCTCCACTATTAGCAGCCGTGCCTTCAACCGTCTAGGCCCCAAGCTCTGGAATTCCCTCTGTAAACCTTTCCACCTCTCTCTCCTCCTTTAAAGTCTCTCCTTAAAACCTACCTCCATGACCATGCACCTGTCCTAATATTTAGGAGTCAAATTTTGTCTGACAACGCACCTGTGAAGGGCCTTGGGACATTTTAATACGTTAAAGGCGCTGTATAAATGCAAGTTGTTGTTGTTATGTCAGCTTGGCTCAGTAGGTAACACTCTCACCTCTTTGACACAAGCGTGCCCCACCCCACCCTAGGGCCAGACTGAATAATCTAAATGGACTCTCCGGTGTCAGGCTGTCAGTCCATCCTCAAGATGTCCCATCTGCCTCTTTAGTGTCAAAGGTCGCAAGACTTCATTCCCCCCTCAGCCACCACCAAAATAAGAGTGGGTCATCTCATTGGCGTTAGTGGGTTACTGATCCTGTACATGTAGCTTCTAGTCACTGTTTAATAAAAGTAACTCACTATGTGAAGCACTTTGAAACGTTTCAAACAGATGAGGCACTCTTAACTTCCAACTATTTCTTTCCATTCC
>NC_090331.1:90113386-90115886 GCF_035084215.1 Heptranchias perlo | reverse complement strand
AGAGAGAGGCAGACAGAGAGAGAGAGGCAGACAGAGAGAGAGAGGCAGACAGAGAGAGAGAGAGAGAGGGAGAGGCAGACAGAGAGAGAGAGAGAGACAGACAGACAGACACAGACAGACAGACACAGACAGACAGACACAGACAGACAGACACAGACAGACAGACACAGACAGACAGACACAGACAGACAGACACAGACAGAGACACAGACAGAGAGGCAGACAGACAGGCAGACAGACAGACAGAGAGGCAGACAGAGAGGCAGACAGAGAGGCAGACAGAGAGGCAGACAGAGAGGCAGACAGACAGAGAGAGAGAGAGAGAGAGGCAGACAGACAGAGAGAGAGAGAGAGAGAGGCAGACAGACAGAGAGAGAGAGAGAGAGAGGCAGACAGACAGAGAGAGAGAGAGAGAGAGGGCAGACAGACAGAGAGAGAGAGAGAGAGAGGCAGACAGACAGAGAGAGAGAGAGAGAGAGGGGCAGACAGACAGAGAGAGGCAGACAGACAGAGAGAGGCAGACAGACAGAGAGAGGCAGACAGACAGAGAGAGGCAGACAGACAGAGAGAGGCAGACAGACAGAGAGAGGCAGACAGACAGAGAGAGGCAGACAGACAGAGAGAGGCAGACAGACAGAGAGAGGCAGACAGACAGAGAGAGGCAGACAGACAGAGAGAGGCAGGACAGACAGAGAGAGGCAGACAGACAGAGAGAGGCAGACAGACAGAGAGAGGCAGACAGACAGAGAGAGGCAGACAGACAGAGAGAGGCAGACAGACAGAGAGAGGCAGACAGACAGAGAGAGGCAGACAGACAGAGAGAGGCAGACAGACAGAGAGAGGGCAGACAGACAGAGAGAGGCAGACAGACAGAGAGAGGCAGACAGACAGAGAGAGGCAGACAGACAGAGAGAGGCAGACAGACAGAGAGAGGCAGACAGACAGAGAGAGGCAGACAGACAGAGAGAGGCAGACAGACAGAGAGAGGCAGACAGACAGAGAGAGGCAGACAGACAGAGAGAGGCAGACAGACAGAGAGAGGCAGACAGACAGAGAGAGGCAGACAGACAGAGAGAGGCAGACAGACAGAGAGAGGCAGAGACAGAGAGAGGCAGACAGACAGAGAGAGGCAGACAGACAGAGAGAGGCAGACAGACAGAGAGAGGCAGACAGACGAGAGAGGCAGACAGACAGAGAGAGGCAGACAGACAGAGAGAGGCAGACAGACAGAGAGAGGCAGACAGACAGAGAGAGGCAGACAGACAGAGAGAGGCAGACAGACAGAGAGAGGCAGACAGACAGAGAGAGGCAGACAGACAGAGAGAGGCAGACAGACAGAGAGAGGCAGACAGACAGAGAGAGCAGACAGACAGAGAGAGGCAGACAGAGCAGAGAGAGGCAGACAGAGAGGAGAGAGAGGCAGACAGAGAGAGAGAGAGGCAGAAGACAGAGAGAGAGAGGCAGACAGACAGAGAGAGAGAGGGCAGACAGACAGAGAGAGAGAGGCAGACAGACAGAGAGAGAGAGGCAGACAGACAGAGAGAGAGAGGCAGACAGACAGACAGAGAGAGGCAGACAGACAGACAGAGAGAGGCAGACAGGACAGACAGAGAGAGGCAGACAGGACAGACAGAGAGAGGCAGACAGACAGACAGAGAGAGGCAGACAGACAGACAGAGAGAGGCAGACAGACAGACAGAGAGAGGCAGACAGACAGACAGAGAGAGGCAGACAGACAGACAGAGAGAGGCAGACAGACAGACAGAGAGAGGCAGACAGACAGACGAGAGAGAGGCAGACAGACAGACAGAGAGAGGCAGACAGACAGACAGAGAGGCAGACAGACAGGACAGAGAGAGGCAGAAGAGCAGAGCAGAGGCAGACAGAGAGAGAGAGGCAGACGAGGAGAGAGAGAGGCAGACAGAGAGAGAGAGAGAGGCAGACAGAGAGAGAGAGAGAGGCAGACAGAAGAGAGAGAGAGCAGACAGACAGAGAGAGAGAGGCAGACAGACAGAGAGAGAGAGGCAGACAGCAGAGAGAGAGAGGCAGACAGACAGAGAGAGAGAGGCAGACAGACAGAGAGAGAGAGGCAGACAGACAGAGAGAGAGAGGCAGACAGACAGAGAGAGAGAGGCAGACAGACAGAGAGAGAGAGGCAGACAGACAGAGAGAGAGAGGCAGACAGACAGAGAGAGAGAGGCCAGACAGACAGAGAGAGAGAGGCAGACAGACAGAGAGAGAGAGGCAGACAGACGAGAGAGAGAGCAGACAGACAGAGAGAGAGAGGCAGACAGAGAGAGAGAGGCAGACAGACAGAGAGAGAGGCAACAGACAGAGAGAGAGAGGCAGACAGACAGAGAGAGAGAGGCAGACAGAGAGAGAGAGGCAGACAGAGAGAGAGAGGCAGACAGAGAGAGAGAGGCAGACAGAGAGAGAGAGGCAGACAGAGAGAGAGAGGCAGACAGAGAGAGAGGCAGACAGAGAGAGAGCGAGGCAGAAG
>NC_090331.1:89383386-89430886 GCF_035084215.1 Heptranchias perlo | reverse complement strand
GTACAGCAGTGTTCCCCAGGGGTCGGTGCTGGGACCACTGCTTTTCTTGATATATATTAATGACGTGGAATTGGGTGTCCAGGGTACAATTTCAAAATTTGCAGATAACACAAAACTTGGAATGGTAGTGGACAGTGAGGAGGGTAGTGATAGACTTCGAGAATATAAACAGACTGGTGGAACGGGTGGATACGTGGCAAATGAAATTTAACACAGAAAAATGCGAATTGACACATTTCGGTAGGAAGAACGAGGAAAGGCAATATAAACTAGAGGGCGCAATTCTAAACTGGGTACAGGAACAGAGAGATCTGGGGGGTATATGTGCACAAATCGTTGAAGGTGGCAGGGCATGTTGAAAAAGCGATTAAAAAAGCATACGGGATCCTGGGTTTTATAAATAGAGGCATAGAGTACAAAAGCAAGGAAGAATTGATGAACCTTTATAAAACACTGGTTCAGCCGCAACTGGAGTTTTGTGTCCAGTTCTGGGCACTGCACTTTAGGAAAGATATGAAGGCCTTAGAGAGGGTGCAGAAGAGATTTACTAGAATGATTCCAGGGATGAGGGACTTTAGTTACATGGATAGACTGGAGAAGCTGGGGTTGTTCTCCTTTGAATGGCGAAGGTTGAGAGGAGATTTGATAGAGGTATTCAAAATCATGAAGGGCCTAGACAGAGAGAAACTGTTCCCATTGGCAGAAGGGTCAAGATCCAGAGGACATAGATTTAAGGTGTTTGGCAAAAGAACCAAAGGCGACATGAGGAAAAACTTTTTTACACAGCGAGTGATCAGTAAGTTCGCTGATGATACAAAATTGGTAGGGTGGTAAATAGCGAGGAGGATAGCCTCAGTCTGCAGGACGATATAGATGGGTTGGTCAGATGGGCGGAACAGTGGCAAATGGAATTTAACCCGGAAAAGTGCGAGGTGATGCACTTTGGAGGGACTAACAAGGCAAGGGAATACACAATGAATGGGAGGACCCTAGGCAAGACAGAGGGTCAGAGGGATCTTGGTGTGCAAGTTCACAGATCCCTGAAGGCGGCGGAACAGGTAGATAAGGTGGTAAAGAAGGCATATGGGATACTTGCCTTTATTAGCCGAGGCATAGAATATAAGAGCAAGGAGGTTATGATGGAGCTGTATAAAACACTGGTTAGGCCACAGCTGGAGTACTGTGTACAGTTCTGGTCGCCACACTACAGGAAGGATGTGATCGCTTTGGAGAGGGTGCAGAGGAGATTCACCAGGATGTTACCAGGGCTGGAGCGCTTCAGCTATGAAGAGAGACTGGGAAGATTGGGTTTGTTTTCCTTGGAGCAGAGGAGGCTGAGGGGGGACATGATTGAGGTGTACAAAATTATGAGGGGCACAGATAGGATGGATACTAAGGAGCTTTTTCCCTTCGTTGAGGGTACTATAACAAGGAGACATAGATTCAAGGTAAAAGGCGGGAGGTTTAGAGGGGATTTGAGAAAGAACTTTTTCACCCAGAGGGTGGTTGGAGTCTGGAACTCACTGCCTGAAAGGGTTGTGGAGGCAGGAACCCTCACAACATTCAAGAAGCATTTGGATGAGCACTTGAAATGCCATAGCATACAAGGCTACGGACCAAATGCTGGAATATGGGATTAGAGTAGACAGGGCTGATGGCCGGCGCGGACACGATGGGCCGAAGGGCCTCTATCCGTGCTGTATAACTCTATGACTCTATGACTATGAGTGGTTAGGATCTGGAATGCACTGCCTGAGGGGGTGGTGGAGGCAGATTCAATCATGGCTTTCAAAAGGGAATTGGATAAGTACTTGAAAGGAAAAAAACTCGCAGGGCTACGGGGATAGGACGGGGGAGTGGGACTGGCTGAATTACTCTTGCACAGAGCCAGCACGGACTCGATGGGCCGAATGTGGCCGCCTTCCGTGCTGTAACAATTCTTTGATTCTATGAGTTGAGGCAGGCAGGTCTGGATTGTGCTACTGAGAAACTTTTTAGTTTTTCACACGTTGCTGTTGCTTCTCAACGGGGATATTATCTGTATGAAATACATAAAATAGTTTGTGGAGTTGACGCGTGGTTTAAAGCAGCTCCTTTTTTTTTAAAGCTCTAAAATATAGGCCTGGACAATCCTCTACTGACCCGAGTAAACTTGGAACATTTAAACACTTTGTTCATTTATATTTTGCTACAAAAAGAGCTTATGGGGAAAGAGCAGGGGAGTGGTACTGATTGGATTCCTCTCCTGGCGCGCTGGGCCAAATGTCCTCCTCCTGTGCTGTATCGTCCTATGATTCTCACGATACTTGAGGGCCGCACGGCTTCACCTTAAAGGTGCTTTCTGTGGTACTGCAGAAGGTTTGGACAGGAGAAAGCTCTACACTTACATCCATTAGAAGGGACATGTGTCACAAAAAGGATGATTTTAACCAACCCGAACCCCCGCAGGGTGTGGACAGTGTGGGCAATGGGTTAAGGGCGCACGGATCCTGGCTACAGGAGGCCCAGGTAAGTTACGGCTTACAAATGTTTAGAGGTTCTTTGTGGGCCAGGAAGGGCACCTCTGCTTCCCCTGGCCCCACAAGGATTCCTTTCGGCCTCCCCCGCCCCAGGCTTCCCTTCTTCCCCCCCCCCCCCCCCATCAATCACAGACTTGCTGACTCCCCCACTTTCCAAATCCATTCTTACTGGGGGAGGGGGGGGGGAAACTGTTTCCATGGGTTGGCGACCTGACCCTCCCCCCCCCCCCCCCCCCCCCCCACCACTAAATTTGATTACTGCTCACCAGCCGTGACATCATTCCTGCAGGAGAAAACAAAGAAAGGGAGAAAGAACTTGGGAGCCAATTTGCGCCCAGCAAGATCCTGCAAACCGCAGTGAGATAAAGAAAGAAAGACGGACGTGCATTTATAGAACCCCTTTTACAACCTCAGGATGTCCCAAAGTCCGTTACAGCCAATTATAGTACTTTTTATTTTTAAGTGTGATCGCTGTTGTAAGGGTAGGAAACGCGGCAGCCAATTTGCGCACAGCAAGATCCCACAAATAACAGTGAAATAATGATCAGATCATCTGCTTTTAGGGGTCAGTGTCAGTGCATGTAAATGATGTTGGGGATTGGGAGCCAAGGTAGGTCAGTGAGCAGGACTTGATGTGGGATAGGATAAGGGCAACAGCATTTTGAATGAGCTGAGGTATACGTGAGTGTGGCGGATGAGAGACCAGTCAGGAGAGCATTGGAATCGTCAAGTCTGGAGGTGGAAATGGCATGGGAGAGAGTTTCAGCAGCAGGTGGGTGGAGGTTGGTAATGTTACAGAGGTGGGAGTAGGCAGTTAATGACAGAGAGGGTTGAAGTAGGACACAGAGGTTGCGAAAAGTCTGGTTCAACCGGAGACGGTAGCCAGGGAGGGGGAATCGAGGCAAGGGTATTTGAGGGGGTTTAACGGGGGGAAATTGCCAATCTGTCACGTATAACACTGGGGTATGGTAATGGTGGGCACAGGTCTGTCACTGTATAACACTGGGGTATGGTAATGGTGGGTGCAGGTCTGTCACTGTATGACACTGGGGTACAGTACTGGTGGGCACAGGTCTGTCACTGTATCACACTGGGGTATGGCAATGGTGGGTGCAGGTCTGTCACTGTATGACACTGGGGTACAGTACTGGTGGGCACAGGTCTGTCACTGTATCACACTGGGGTATGGTAATGGTGGGTACAGGTCTGTTACTGTATAACGGGTACAGTAATAATGGGTACAGGTCTGTCACTGTATAACGGGTACAGTAATAGTGGGTACAGGTCTTGTCACTGTATAACGGGTACAGTACTGGTGGGCACAGGTCTATCACTATCACACTGGGGTACAGTAATGGTGGGTACAGGTCTGTTGCTGTATAACATGGGTACAGTAATAATGGGTACAGGTCTGTTACTGTATAACACTACAGTAATAGTGGGTACAGGTCTGTCACTGTATAACACTGGGGTACAGTAAATGTGGGTACAGGTCTGTCTCTATAACACTGGGGTACAGTAATGGGTACAGGTCTGTCACTGTATAACACTGGGTACAGTAAATGTGGGTACAGGTCTGTCACTGTATAACACGGGTACAGTAAATGTGGGTACAGGTCTGTCTCTGTATAACACTGGGGTACAGTAAATGTGGGTACAGGTCAGTCACTGTATAACACTGGGGTACAGTAATGGGTACAGGTCTGTCACTGTATAACGGGTACAGTAATGGGTACGGGTCTGTCACTGTATAACAATGGGGTACAGTAATGGTGGATACAGGTCTGTCACTATAACACTGGGGTACAGTAATGGTGGGTACAGGTCTGTCACTGTATAACACGGGTACAGTAATGGTGGGTACGGGTCTGTCACTGTATAACACGGGTACAGTAATGGTGGGTACAGGTCTGTCACAGAACATAGGTACAGTAATGGTGGGTACAGGTCTGTCACTATAACGGGTACAGTAATGGTGGATACAGGTCTGTCACTATAACACTGGGGTACAGTAATGGTGGGTACAGGTCTGTCACTGTATAACAATGGGGTACAGTAATGGTGGGTAGTGGGTTAATTTAAAAGAAAGGGAAGTACCTCACCAGTGCGAGGAGCCACAGGGTAGAATCTGTAAACCTGCAACTCCACACAACGGCATTTTGGATTCACAAAGGAAGTCTCTTAACAACGTTCTGTATCCTGTGCAAAAACTCTCTGCAGTAAAGTGATTCCCTTTTGTTCTTGCCGCCCTCCTCTAGGTAAAAATGGCGAACTCCTGCCAACGACGGAGGAAGCGGAGGAGCTGGAACGGGCGCTGGAGGCGGTAACGTCGTACGCCGCCTCGCTGGAGTGTCTGAGTTCCATCGGTGAGCTGGCGCACACGGACGGCGATGGCGACCAGGAGCTGTCGGGCAGAGGGATGGGCGTGTTTGTCGCTGCTGCTGCTGCAGCCGCCGCAGGGATGCCAGCCCTCAGCAGGGCAGTCAACAACGAACTCGGAGACCTCCTCAACGGGCGCATCTCCACGGAGAACTTCTCCAGCCTGGAGCTGGACGAGAACCTCCTTCATCACCCATCAGCACTGTCCAGTCCGTCGGGCTCCTTGGGGAGCCAGGCTCAGGGCGCGTACCATTCCCCGGTGGGCGTCGGCCTTGCCTCTGCCGCCCTGGTCAGTCAGAGTGGGCTCGGGGACCGGGCCTACCCGTCTCATTTTCACAGCCTCCAGGGCGACTCTATCCGCACCTCCCCCAGGACACACCTGCTGGGCAAAGCCGAGGACCTGATCTCGCCCCGGCCGCAATACGGCAGCGACCACTCACGCTCGTCCCCGTACAGCAGCGAGCACGTGCCGTCGCCCTACAGCGACGACGTCACCCCCCCCCCGCACCGCGCCCTACCCCAGCGACAGCATGGCGACGCCCTTCCCCACGGAGGTCACGCTGATGCCTGCCCACGTCTTGCCAGCCCAGCTGGTCAGCCCCAGGCCGCAGTGGGGCACCATCAGCCTCAGCGACCCGGCCACCATTACCGGCCTAATCTCGGCCGGGGCCGAGGGTCACCTCCTCTCCACGTCCCTCTCCACCCCTCTGTCCACACCTCACACGGCCTTCTCCACGGCAACGCCCGGCAACGCCGTCCTCCTCCCGGGGCTGACCCAGGCCGGCTTTAGCGGCGTGGCCACAGTGGGACCGTCCTCTCCTCCCGACCTGCCGACCTCCAACCCTTCCAAGCAGCAGCTCCCCCAGTTCAGCGCGGCCTTCGGCCCCCAGCTCACCTCCCACAGCGGCATCCCCAAGGACGTTCAGCCGACCCACAGCTCGATCGCGCCCCCCACGGGCTTCTCCGTAACCGCTGCCGCTGCTGCCAGCACGAACAATGTCACGGCTCCGTTTAGCACTCCGCAGTGAGTCTGTGCGGGATTACTGTATGAAGAGGCCACCTGTTTCTTGGCTTGCAAGCGAGGGGTCGAGATGCTCCCCTGATTTTTCTACGGTGTCTTGGGGTTTAAGGGGTATCATCTAGTTTTTAAAACCTTTCTGCATAAGGGTGGAGGGGAGAAAATGCTCTGGAACCAGGTTTTGGGAGCATAGGGAGAAAGTAACTCGTGATTAGGCAGAGATGCCAGTGATTCCCCGCCTTTATCCAGGAGGAATTTCGCTGTTTATTGTTAAATTCCTCTATCCTCAACCCGTTCATTCGCTTCCCGCCTCCAAAAGAAACAAAATTAGATCTGCCTTTTTGTAATAATTCTGTTACGATTTATTTTTTTGAACGACAGATCCAAGTCACTTTGTACACTCAGTAACTTGGGTGGGGAGGGGAGTTTTCTAGTCGGACTTTCTCACCCCCCTCCCTACTCCCCCTGGCATTTATGAATGCCCTCCATCACTGGCACCTCTGTCATGATCAGCGTATTAAAGTGAATCGACAGCCAACCCACCTGAAGCAGTTGCCCGCGGTGAAGATGGCGGCCGGATCCGAACCTCTGCCAACCTTTTAGTGGACGTCGCCGTTGCTCACCTGGGTACTTCGCCAAGCAGCCACTCTGAATTCAGGTGACTTCCTTTCCACCATTGCCAGGGCCTTGTGTGCTTTTTGAAAAGGGGATTGGTGACCCTTTGCCCCCTTCCTATTCAGGGCTAACAGAGCGTAATACATTCAGTTTGAGTATATTTTTTATGTAAATACATTAGTACATTTTATGACGACATTACTTATCTATAAAACCATTAATGGCGCACTGTTAAGTATCAAACTCAAAGATAGATGTTTGGCTCATTGAGGCTTTTTATATAAAAAAGAATATACACGCACATACACACACACACACACACACACACACCATAGATTCTGGATCAGGTGCCCACCGTCTCTGCACATACATGTCCCAAAGTTGCTGTGAGATTCTTGAGCGAGGTGGCAGAACTAACGTCATTTATTTGCTAAAATACAATCCTAAAACTCGGTCTAAAGTCTTCTGTGCGTGGACTACTAACAAGCAAATCATTTCAGCCTGCGAGGCCACTTCAGGGCACTTTTTAAAAATGTAATATTCACACAGGCTCCAATTCCTAGGTTCAAAGCCATGGTTAAGAGTTATCTTGCCCCCCAACCTGAGCATCATACTTTTTTTTCCCTACCCTTCCTCTGCCTTCTCCTCCCTGGCTCCTTCTTCCTTCAATCCCGGGGCCACAATCCCTGCCCGTAACACCAATAGTGGGTGCGCAGAACGTGTTTATCGAGTGACCAGCACCTGAGTACTAACAGCGTCTATCCTTTTGGCCTCCATTTTGAACCTATTTCTGCAAGAGGCACTGCTGCATTCGGCAGAAGCAGCTGCGTTCGGTTAAATCCCAAGTCCGATACCCATCTTAGATTTATACAATCACTCGCTTACAAATTGATCACTGAAGCTTTTGTTCCATTTTAATTAGTGGTTTGGGGAGAGGAGAGGGAGAGTATCCTTCACTTCTATTATTGTTGATGGGGGCAGCGGAGAGATTGTGGGGCCTGTCCTAGGCCTGCTTGGCGGGGGAGGGGGACATGTATTTTTCTCACTGACTCTGACAGCCACTCCCGGGACCCTTGTGAAGAGGGGTGTCTCGAGATGCCACCTGAAGCACAAAACCCTCTCTACATCACCCAACTCCATCGGAACATAACCTGTATAAAAGCGCCTTAAGCACGCGGGATCCAGATTCGCTCTCAAACTGGTCTAGCACTTTTGACACCCGACACTCGTAATGGCTAGTTCACGTGCAGTCTGGGACTGCTCGTCCCTGGCTCCCAGAGTTTAGCTGTTCATTGTATTGCGCCAAGACCTGTAAAAACCAGAGCCAGCAACCAGGTGGCACGAGTGTGGCGCAATATAAAGGCAGCTAAAGTGTGCCACCCACCGTGTCTACTGCAATGCATCCAGTGTCTTATAATGCCAAATATGTTCGTTTTTTTTAGAGAAAAAACTTTATTTATAACAGAAAAGGTCTGAATGTGTATAAAATATATTCAACGGGCTATACTCTTGTGCCTACTGTAGAGTTTTTAAATAATATGCTTCAATGAGGTTACCCCAGTTTTAAAATTTTAAATTAATCACACGTGCACAACCACACACACAAATATATATTGTATATAATACACAAAATGCATCTATTTACATCTCTCAAAATCACTTTACACACTGCGGTACCACCGCCCCCCTGATGGCGGCGCTGCTGTGCTTGAAGTTCCTAATCTCGGTACCGCCCCCACCAGGCACTCGGCTGTTACTGCACCTCCCAGGTCCCGAGCACCAAGTCCCTCCCTTGTCAACTTCTTGCGCTCCCATAGTTTTAAGACAGGACGCAAGTTTCAATGAAACTTTGCTTGCTGAACGCCTTGGGTTTCGGCTCGAGACGAGGCAGAAGCCAGGGTGCACTATGACGAATCATCTCCCTGGTCTATCTCGAAGAAGGTGCATAGGATCCCAGGTTAAGACTCACTTTTGTATATAAAGACGAGCTTGTTAGCTTGCTGCACACTACGTGTAGAACAGACCCATATCAGACATGTCTTGAGGAAGGGCTATCGCAGTATACTATATATACACCCTACCCCTTTTAAAAACAAATCATGCACTCCCATTGTTCCATTTTAATTTGAACACCCAAAGCTTGTCAACCTGATGTCCTCTCATCATGGAATATAAGATCTAATTATATATTGGTAGTTTACTTAGTTGATTACAATAATGAAGTGCTTCAATATTGTCTGTTGGTGGTTTAAATAGAGTGATATCTATTTTAATAATGCATTGTGTCAGATTTGCATTGAAGAGAGGGGAGCTGTGGATCCCCTCCATTTGGTCAATGGGGCAGTAGCTGTGTCTGGCTAGCCCTGTTGCTTTATAGGATCAGGCGATTATGGGACTTTCCGCTGGCCATCCAGAGTGAGTGACCTTAGACTGTTGAAAGAGGGAAGGCGTGATAGAGAATCATGTTTGAAACTCGGCAGAGCAGGGTTTGGGATTTCAGTGATGTACTGGGTTATTGGTTTACTCTTGCTTGTCAGCTGACTGGCTGAAAGGGGGCCATTGCAGCCTGGTTTGCATTCTGATTTGTTCGAGACGTGATGCTCCTGCCTGATATGATGCTGAGGACAGCATGCGCTGTATTACTCTTCAGCATTTGGTGACGGGAGAAGCAGCGTTCACATAATGATTAATTGAAGTTAATGGTTAATATAACTGTTAACTTTTTGTGGACCATTATATGAACGCTGCCTCCCCTGTCACCAAATGCTGAAGAGTAATGCAGCACATGCTGTCCTCAGCATCATATCAGGCAGGAGCATCACGTCTCGAACAAATCAGAATGCAAAAAGAGTTAACAGGTCAGCATTGCACAGGAATCATTTTCAGCTATGGTGACTGAAAAATAAAGCATCTCACTAGCTTGCATCCCTAACCCCCTGGTGTGTGTATCCCTTCATCCCTAACCCCCTGGTGTGTGTATCCCTTCATCCCTAACCCCCTGGTGTGAGTATCCCTTCATCCCTAACCCCCTGGTGTGTGTATCCCTTCATCCCTAACCCCCTGGTGAGAGTATCCCTTCATCCCTAACCCCCAAGTGTGTGTATCCCTTCATCCCTAACCCCCTGGTGAGAGTATCCCTTCATCCCTAACCCCCTGGTGTGTGTATCCCTTCATCCCTAACCCCCTGGTGTGTGTATCCCTTCATCCCTAACCCCCTGGTGTGTGTATCCCTTCATCCCTAACCCCCTGGTGTGTGTATCCCTTCATCCCTAACCCCCTGGTGTGTGTATCCCTTCATCCCTAACCCCCTGGTGTGTGTATCCCTTCATCCCTAACCCCCTGGTGAGAGTATCCCTTCATCCCTAACCCCCTGGTGTGTGTATCCCTTCATCCCTAACGCCCTGGTGTGAGTATCCCTTCATCCCTAACCCCCTGGTGTGTGTATCCCTTCATCCCTAACCCCCTGGTGAGAGTATCCCTTCATCCCTAACCCCCTGGTGTGTGTATCCCTTCATCCCTAACGCCCTGGTGTGAGTATCCCTTCATCCCTAACCCCCTGGTGTGTGTATCCCTTCATCCCTAACCCCCTGGTGAGAGTATCCCTTCATCCCTAACCCCCTGGTGTGTGTATCCCTTCATCCCTAACCCCCTGGTGTGTGTATCCCTTCATCCCTAACCCCCTGGTGAGAGTATCCCTTCATCCCTAAGCCCCTGGTGTGAGTATCCCTTCATCCCGAACCCCCTGGTGAGAGTATCCCTTCATCCCGAACCCCCTGGTGTGTGTATCCCTTCATCCCTAACCCCCTGGTGTGTGTATCCCTTCATCCCTAACCCCCTGGTGTGTGTATCCCTTCATCCCTAACCCCCTGGTGAGAGTATCCCTTCATCCCTAACCCCCTGGTGTGTGTATCCCTTCATCCCTAACCCCCTGGTGTGTGTATCCCTTCATCCCTAACCCCCTGGTGAGAGTATCCCTTCATCCCTAACCCCCTGGTGTGTGTATCCCTTCATCCCTAACCCCCTGGTGAGAGAATCCCTTCATCCCTAACCCCCTGGTGTGAGTATCCCTTCGTCCCTAACCCCCTGGTGAGAGTATCCCTTCATCCCTAACCCCCTGGTGTGTGTATCCCTTCATCCCTAACCCCCTGGTGAGAGAATCCCTTCATCCCTAACCCCCTGGTGTGTGTATCCCTTCGTCCCTAACCCCCTGGTGAGAGTATCCCTTCATCCCTAACCCCCTGGTGAGAGAATCCCTTCATCCCTAACCCCCTGGTGTGAGTATCCCTTCGTCCCTAACCCCCTGGTGAGAGTATCCCTTCATCCCTAACCCCCTGGTGTGTGTATCCCTTCATCCCTAACCCCCTGGTGAGAGAATCCCTTCATCCCTAACCCCCTGGTGTGTGTATCCCTTCATCCCTAACCCCCTGGTGAGAGAATCCCTTCATCCCTAACCCCCTGGTGTGAGTATCCCTTCGTCCCTAACCCCCTGGTGTGTGTATCCCTTCATCCCTAACCCCCTGGTGAGAGTATCCCTTCATCCCTAACCCCCTGGTGTGAGTATCCCTTCGTCCCTAACCCCCTGGTGTGTGTATCCCTTCATCCCTAACCCCCTGGTGTGTGTATCCCTTCATCCCTAACCCCCTGGTGAGAGTATCCCTTCATCCCTAACCCCCTGGTGTGTGTATCCCTTCATCCCTAACCCCCTGGTGAGAGTATCCCTTCATCCCTAACCCCCTGGTGAGAGTATCCCTTCATCCCTAACCCCCTGGTGTGTGTATCCCTTCATCCCTAACCCCCTGGTGTGTGTATCCCTTCATCCCTAACCCCCTGGTGTGTGTATCCCTTCATCCCTAACCCCCTGGTGAGAGTATCCCTTCATCCCTAACCCCCTGGTGTGTGTATCCCTTCATCCCTAACCCCCTGGTGTGTGTATCCCTTCATCCCTAACCCCCTGGTGTGTGTATCCCTTCATCCCTAACCCCCTGGTGAGAGTATCCCTTCATCCCTAACCCCCTGGTGTGTGTATCCCTTCATCCCTAACCCCCTGGTGAGAGTATCCCTTCATCCCGAACCCCCTGGTGTGAGTATCCCTTCGTCCCTAACCCCCTGGTGTGTGTATCCCTTCATCCCTAACCCCCTGGTGTGAGTATCCCTTCATCCCTAACCCCCTGGTGAGAGTATCCCTTCATCCCTAACCCCCTGGTGTGTGTATCCCTTCATCCCTAACCCCCTGGTGTGAGTATCCCTTCATCCCTAACCCCCTGGTGTGAGTATCCCTTCATCCCTAACCCCCTGGTGTGTGTATCCCTTCATCCCTAACCCCCTGGTGTGTGTATCCCTTCATCCCTAACCCCCTGGTGTGTGTATCCCTTCATCCCTAACCCCCTGGTGTGTGTATCCCTTCATCCCTAACCCCCTGGTGTGTGTATCCCTTCATCCCTAACCCCCTGGTGAGAGTATGCCTTCATCCCTAACCCCCTGGTGAGAGTATCCCTTCATCCCTAACCCCCTGGTGAGAGTATCCCTTCATCCCTAACCCCCTGGTGTGTGTATCCCTTCATCCCTAACCCCCTGGTGAGAGTATCCCTTCATCCCTAACCCCCTGATGAGAGTATCCCTTCATCCCTAACCCCCTGGTGTGTGTATCCCTTCATCCCTAACCCCCTGGTGTGTGTATCCCTTCATCCCTAACCCCCTGGTGAGAGTATCCCTTCATCCCTAACCCCCTGGTGTGTGTATCCCTTCATCCCTAACCCCCTGGTGAGAGTGTCCCTTCATCCCTAACCCCCTGGTGTGTGTATCCCTTCATCCCTAACCCCCTGGTGAGAGTATCCCTTCATCCCTAACCCCCTGGTGTGTGTATCCCTTCGTCCCTAACCCCCTGGTGAGAGTATCCCTTCGTCCCTAACCCCCTGGTGTGTGTATCCCTTCATCCCTAACCCCCTGGTGAGAGTATCCCTTCATCCCTAACCCCCTGGTGTGTGTATCCCTTCATCCCTAACCCCCTGGTGAGAGTATCCCTTCATCCCTAACCCCCTGGTGTGTGTATCCCTTCATCCCTAACCCCCTGGTGAGAGTATCCCTTCATCCCTAACCCCCAAGTGTGTGTATCCCTTCATCCCTAACCCCCTGGTGAGAGTATCCCTTCGTCCCTAACCCCCTGGTGAGAGTATCCCTTCATCCCTAACCCCCTGGTGTGTGTATCCCTTCATCCCTAACCCCCTGGTGTGTGTATCCCTTCATCCCTAACCCCCTGGTGAGAGTATCCCTTCATCCCTAACCCCCTGGTGTGTGTATCCCTTCATCCCTAACCCCCTGGTGAGAGTATCCCTTCGTCCCTAACCCCCTGGTGAGAGTATCCCTTCATCCCTAACCCCCTGGTGAGAGTATCCCTTCATCCCTAACCCCCTGGTGTGTGTATCCCTTCATCCCTAACCCCCTGGTGTGTGTATCCCTTCATCCCTAACCCCCTGGTGTGTGTATCCCTTCATCCCTAACCCCCTGGTGAGAGTATCCCTTCATCCCTAACCCCCTGGTGTGTGTATCCCTTCATCCCTAACCCCCTGGTGTGTGTATCCCTTCATCCCTAACCCCCTGGTGAGAGTATCCCTTCATCCCTAACCCCCTGGTGAGAGTATCCCTTCATCCCTAACCCCCTGGTGTGTGTATCCCTTCATCCCTAACCCCCTGGTGAGAGTATCCCTTCATCCCTAACCCCCTGGTGTGTGTATCCCTTCATCCCTAACCCCCTGGTGTGTGTATCCCTTCATCCCTAACCCCCTGGTGTGTGTATCCCTTCATCCCTAACCCCCTGGTGTGTGTATCCCTTTGTCCCTAACCCCCTGGTGAGAGTATCCCTTCATCCCTAACCCCCTGGTGTGTGTATCCCTTTGTCCCTAACCCCCTGGTGTGTGTATCCCTTCGTCCCTAACCCCCTGGTGAGAGTATCCCTTCATCCCTAACCCCCTGGTGTGTGTATCCCTTCGTCCCTAACCCCCTGGTGTGTGTATCCCTTCGTCCCTAACCCCCTGGTGAGAGTATCCCTTCGTCCCTAACCCCCTGGTGAGAGTATCCCTTCGTCCCTAACCCCCTGGTGTGAGTATCCCTTCGTCCCTGATTGTGACATATATATCTCTTCATCCCTAAACCCTTGGTCTGATATGCCTCCATCTGATCTCTTGGCATGTGGATCTCTCCCTGATCCCTCGATCTATGTATCCTTTTATCCCTGGTGATGTGATGTGCAAAACCCTCCATCTCTGATGCTTGGCTGCACATATCTCTCCATCCCTGATCCATCGTCCCTGTCTTAGTTTGTTCCTAGCCCACTGACTTTGCAACTCTTATTTTACCAAAAGATGTATTTTATTATTTTTCTGAGACACATTTCCTCTCCTCAAAGTTTAAATGAAATGTTATGTGAGTTCAGTAAAATGTCCTACTTGTTAAGTGGCCAGAACCTTTTAAATCATTAATCCCATCACTGGTTGCATTTGAAAGTGATGGAATACTAATATATTCCAATTGGGCGTGGTGTGGCTTTGGTGCGTGACACTGGATGGTGCAGTGTGTTCTCTGTGGTGTGGTTGTGATTAGTTTTGGATAAGTTGCTGCAGAGTGAAGATGAGAGCATGTGTTTGAGTAAGGGTTATTTTTGGGAACTTCTGTGCAATGTCGTAAGTTATGACTATCATTGAACACCAGATGCTTTGTGTTGACCATCATGTGGCTACTGAATTAAGGTGATCTTAAATTTTATTTTTAAAAATCGACCTTCTTGACTTCATTGACGACCGTTGTTATGGAGAAGATGGTAGTGGGGCTTTGGGGCCCAGTAATGTGCGGCCTATTGTGGGATCATCGGTTGTCTGCACAAATTCTTGGACCAAAGGCCATGGACAGCTAGCGCCATTTTTCCAGCTAAGTTTCAGAGAGACAGCTGAAAAAGTAAATAGGTTAAATACCTCCACTTGGCCAGTGCCATTTCTCACCATATCCACAGCTTGTCCTTGAATTTACTGGGATCTTAAATTACTCCACGCCATTTTAACCTGGATTTCTAGATACACTCAGAATGTATTTTCGATGCACCTCACATAGTAGATCAACAGGAGGGAGTTACCTTGTCTTAATCTTCATTTTATTTATAAAATCAACACACAATTGATTCACCAGCTCATTTTCTTTAAGTCGGGGGCTGAGTTTCAGGTCTCTGGGAGAGGGACCAGGAATGTTTGGTGTATGTTTCTCACTGCAGTGCAGCTTTGTTTTTACAGATTTAACACCATTTACACTGAAGAAATGGAGCACTTGCTATGAAAAGGGATCCCAATGAGCTGTTTTGCGTTACACAACGCGAGCCATTCTGGATCAAGAATCTGAAGGAGATTGATCTGAATTGATTCTGGAAATTTCCTTCTTTGTAACATAAAAATCAGATTTTGCCCTTCTTTAGCTCTTTTCCATGCTCGCACTTGATCCTCTGAATGGGCCATCGGTTCCGATAAATAAACTGGGATTAGAGCCTGGGAGTTAATCCACAGTGGCTGCTCACTAAACCTTGATCCACATAAACGTTAGTGTCAATAAGGCATTCTGGCTAACAGTAAGGGGATTTTTAAAATATTACAATAGGCATTACATTACCTGACTTTGGGTGCGGTTACTTTGTTATATGCCCCTCCCTCCTACACTCATTACTTTTAATTAGCTGGTCTCTTGGCCAGGAAAGGATCAGTTACTGGTGTCGTCTGGCTTAACTGGAATGTACCTCTGGCTATCGCTTGGCTACCTAGGGAAGTGAACAGTGTAGAAACCATTGGTACCAAATAAGCTGGTGCCAACATTTCCAGTTTGGGCATGTTCTGCCACATATGTATGTATGTATGTGACATAAAGTACCTTTGGTTCAGTACTCACCAGTACAGGGCTGGTCACATTGGAAGCTGTTTGCAAAATGGGGGGAAGCTGGGTGTCTTTTGAGACCTTTGATCGGAGCTGCAGTTGTCTTGGGATGGATGCATGCCCATCGCTGGTGTCATTCGTACGAGCAGGAGGTTTGCTCAGAATGTTCAATACACGCACACACGCTGGTCTGGCAGTCACACTTGGACTCTGCTGTTGATATAAGAGGTAACTTTGCTGTCCGTGTGTGGGGGTGAGAGAGACCCACAGACCACCAGCAACATTGTTCTTCTGTAAGCTTAAGCGCAGTGGCAAGGCACCACTTTGCTTTCAGCATTGGTCCTACTACCTTCAGATTTATACCAAAGTAGTGGGATGGGCCGGGTCTACTCCCCTTTTATTTTGATTTTTTTAAAACAAATTTTACTGTATCGAGATGTATTTAATACTGAAATTATTGTAATTTTTTTGTAAATCTTTGGCAACAGGGTTTGTAACTGCTGGAGTACCCCAAACTGAATCCACATTAGTCGCATGTGTGTTTTTGTCATTTGGGTTGGGCTATTTTGTTTTTCTTTGTGTAGAAGAGAATCGTTTAGTCCCTTTAGTATCCCTCCCACCTCCATGAATGGTGCACAGGGCCAGCAGAAGCTTCAGAGTGCCAGTGTCTCCACCGCTTACTCGGGTAATCAGATCAATAAACGTACCTGAATTCACTCCGAGTGTGACCTCAACATGCCATCAACAAGCGCGGCTGTGGTTTGCAAGACTCCTGTCTCCCTATTTTAACTGAATTGGGTACGTAGCATTTGCAAGGATTATTAAGTTGAAAGAACTACGGAGCAATACAAGATCACAAAGGTAAGTATGGATCAGGCCCAGCTCGCTCTTCCTTCCATAGAAACCTACAGTACCCCAATTATAGTATCTTAAAGATGTCAGAGCTTTTGCCTACGCTACCGTACTCTGAAGACCACTC
The DNA here is from genome assembly GCF_035084215.1 of Heptranchias perlo. Classification (NCBI taxonomy): domain Eukaryota; kingdom Metazoa; phylum Chordata; class Chondrichthyes; order Hexanchiformes; family Hexanchidae; genus Heptranchias; species Heptranchias perlo. The sequence goes on along the minus strand of NC_090331.1, from coordinate 89,414,472 downwards.
CTGGCATTGACCACTCTTTGCGAGAATAAGAGTGACATCAGTCCCGAGTTTGCATTTTACCAGTTCGTCCCCTAGTCCTGCGGACCATGGTTTAACTTAAAGTAGTGCTCTGCATTTACCTTTGCTGTCCCACTTAGTGTCTTTAGCCATTGAATATTCAGTTAGTTTGCAGTGGCAGTCATATTAATGGCTAGCAGTCTGTGCAGTCAAGTGCTGATGTCCCCAATAACCGAGGGTAGATGACCGCTAACCAAATGCTCCCCGCATATTATACTCTAAGGAATATATAGTGTTAAATAGGGGAGATCTCACCATTGGAGAAGGTGGCATAAACTGAGTGAACTTGAGCGTGGGTTATTATGGTGTCTTGTACGCTGGTGGCATAAACTGCAGCATCCAGCACTCCGTCTGGTTTGCATATTCTATCCAGATTACAGGTGAAGCAAGAATTAATTTTCAATTTATGACATTCAAGCATTTGTTATATTGAAGAAGCTGAGTTATCCCTTAGATTGTATGGTGTCTGTGGTACAGCCTAGCTGAACATGAGGTGGGCCAATTACCCTGGGCAGAATTGTGTGAGACCACTTGAGGTGGGGCAGATAACACGATAAACTTCCTTTCACCTGTAAAACACGCGCACTGTCGCCTTGGCTGGTGTATTGTTTTGCATCGAAAGATTAGAAAGAGCTGAGGGAGATGGATGGTTTTGAGTGGCTGGTGATCTGGCCCACCAAATGTGCAAGGTCTAGACCGAAGTAAGTGGTTTCCAATTGAGAGTAAAAAGAATTGAATATAAGCAATGAATCATACGTTATTGACTGCTTGACTGATTGTGTCAGTGCCCAGTTTGAATAGCTTGAAGGTCAAGACAAAGCCATTAAGATGTTGGGTTGAGTTGAGTGTTCCCAATTCCATTCAAAGTAAAATGGTGCAACTGGGTTCCTCACTACATTATTACCCCAGGGCATGCAAGGCAAGGTACAGAGGAAGAAAGACCCACAACAAGTTTAAACCAAGTCTTCAGTAGACTGAGAACAGCTTTTACCATCCCTCTTTAGTGAGGAGCTTCGGTAAGCACTACTGTGGAGCGATCTCCCCTCTAAGGCAAGACACTGTTATCACGTTTATTATAAATCATAATCTAGGGCTTGTTTGCCAAATCACAAGGATCTCTTCAGAAAGCTTTTTTTAACCTGATTTTAAACAACGCACGTTGTGATTTTGGGGAGCAGGACAGAGACAGTGGAAAGGGGGCAGGAGGTTAGGCAGTAACCTTTCACCTTCAAGATCTGGGATCAGATTTAGTCCAGATAAAAGGCATGAGAGTGCCCTTCCTGGGGAATTGGATACTGCAGTAAGTTTCTACACTTGAATTCACTTTAGGATGGGTTTCACATCAATGGGATGAAAGTCCCCTCTCTATGAAGCACTTAGGGGTCTAAGTGAAATAACAGCCCAACTAAGAGAGAGCACAGGGACGGCTGGTGTAGAAAGTCAGGCTGATGTAGTGTGGCCTGCTCTGCAAGGACTGACAAAGCCACCATCACTATGCCAGTTGTGGGAATCCGTAGTTGGGCAGTATCTAAGGAGCTTTAACTAGCATCCAGCCAAAGCTATACTTGACCTAAAGATGCTTGCTAGATCAGTGTGAAGGTAAGTTTTACCCAGCATCTAAATCTGACCTGGAATCACTGAGGGGCAGTATAAAAGGGAGCTTAACCCTGCATTGTACAGGAAAGGAAATGCAGGCACAGTTAAGCCATAGGTAGGGTAATAATCCTATGCCCTTGTTTGATCAGTAGCTGGCCATGGAGAGTGTATTGGTGTGCGGTTGTAACATCTCCTGATTTTACAGTGAGAATGTTCAGTATTGATCGTTGTGTGAAGTTACTGTTGCCACAAACTCACCGTTTATTTCAAAAAGGCGTTTTTCTCACTGTGGGCCGCCTGGTCTTGGAGTGTCTTTGAACGAGTCCTTGCCCAGATTAACATGGATAGGTAGGGCCATGGTTGGCAGCTGTCTCTGACACTTCTATAACATACAGCTTTAGGATTGGGGTGTGTGGGTGGATGTTGGTGGAATCTAATGAACACAGACCGTGGTGTTCCCTGGTAAGTAAAGGCGGACCATCAGTTGATAAATTTCCCGTTGATTACATTAGTTGTTTTTAATTGTAGCCAAGCTTCAATGACAGAGTGTTGCGATGCTCACTATTAGCATAATTTATCCAAAACTAGCTATACCCTCTCCTCCTGTGGCCCTTACCCGTAGGCATCACAGTGTGTATTTGAAAACCGAGTATTGACACCATTGCGTCAGCCAATGAGTTGGAGGCGGGAGCGGGACTTAGAGCAAACAGAGTCTGTTTAAGTAGAATCTCTGTGAACTACTGCAAACGGAATCCATGACCCAAACTACAACAGAGTCTCCCATTAAAAACAGGATTATTTCTCCAGCAAAATGCAGTGAGTGGAGGATAGTTAAATAATACAAATTATGTGCGTAAAATCAATCCCAGTCACTCACAGCAGTGCGGTCTCCAGGCGTGATTGACGAGGGAATTACCCAATCATCTCCATTCTGGCCGGGCGGGACCTGTATCACCATATGCAGCCTATTTAAAAACCCACATAGCCTGAAGTGATCTTGGTGCCCATCATTCTGGACATGAACTACCTGTCTCTCCCCACCCCCCAGGTTAGATTGTCAATTAATCGACACCAGGAAGCCATTTGCTTTCTCTAATTATATATTTATTGATTTCTCAAGGAAACCCTTGTTAAGAGCATTGAAAAGTTTGAGACAAGTGATGGCGATTGCTAGATTTTTAATTTTTATATATTAAAAAATTATTAATAAAATCTTATTTTTTAAAAGGGGGGAAGGGGTGAAGGTCTGTAGACTCAGCTCATGTGTACGTTCAACAGAAAGATAAAGCCACCCCGACATCCTCTTCCCTCTTTTTTTTCTCAGGTTTATAAGAAAATGGGTTTAATTGGGGCAGGGAGGAGAGAAAGGAAAAGAGAGAGAGAGAGTGAGTTAGTAACGAGAGAAACATTCTTAATGCCATCTTTATTTAGCGGTTTGAGGGGGAAAGGAATGGCTGCCCAGCATTCAAAGATGGCTTGAGAAGGAGGTGGGAACAATACAAGAACACTGATGAAGATGAAGTATTTTTTTTAATAAAAGGATGTTGTGTAGATTTGTGGGTTATTTTTTGTGACGTACCGAATTATTGGCACAAAAGATGCCAGCTTCTATTTGTTTGTTTTAAAATCCTAACCTGAAATGGCAATGGCTATAGATAAGGTGGTTAGTCACTTCAGGTTAGCAGAACAGGTAGCCTGTGTTGTTACTATATATCTGTTTCCCAACTGCACTGCATATACATGCATTATGCCACTACTGTTCGTTCAGTAAGTCACAGGTATGGGAACACTTGTAGACAGATCCACGACACTTCCTGATGGTGATTTTGTGATTCAAAGGCATGTAGTGACAATAATGCAAGTTGTATTTTATAAAACCTGTGCACATAATTGTTTTTAGAACTTGCAGATGACTAGAAACAGACTTAACCAAACTATAGATATGTGTGCATGGAGTTGAAAAAACACTGGTTAATTGTGAGAGGACAGGCCTGGTTTGTGTGACCTTTGCCCCCCCCCCCTCCAAGCTCCACCCCCTTCCCCCACTGGAGCCACTGCAGAGGGATTTAAAACATTCTTTTTTAGTCTGAGAAGTCTTGTCGAGCCATTGAGATTTTGACTCTTGGAGTCGGCCCTGTGTTCTGTCCAGAGGGATTGTATTGAGTTGGAGGCCCCCTTTTTGTAATCTTACTGTGTGTCTGCCAGTCTTGACTGCAGTACGCCTGGGTGAGGTGTCTTGCTATCACTGTATGTTGTGTGTGTACAAAAAGATTCTCCTCAATTTGTACCATGTGACCCCTGCCCCCAATCTAATTTCCTGGCTTGGGTCCTTCGATGGACCTACGGAGCCTCCTTTCGAACCCATGGAATTGAAGTCCTGTTTCTGTAAGGCTTCAGCACTGTGTAGAGTAGTGCACTTGGGGAGCACTGAAGGGGTGACTTGTGAATAAAAGTTGGATATGACTCATGCTGGTCATGTGGTTTTTAAGATGAGCCAGACAGGCAATAAAGGCACCAGTAAGGTCTTTATTTTATTAATTAAAACACCAGTTAAAGTATGTTTCCATTTCTTTTTAATGCAATTTGCAAGTGACCCCCCCCCCAAATAAGAGTGCATTTTTTTTTGACGAACACATGTTGAGGTGGGCTGTGTGGTCCTGGGTTGCCTGGACAAGAGGCGTTGTCCATAACCCACCCCTTTCTAAAGTGAACCCCAGGAAAGGAGCTTTCCCTGCAAAGAGATAGACCGACTGCTCGTGGTGATCTTGTTTAAACTCCCTTTTGTAGCTAGTGGGTCCCTTTCTCAAAAATTCACGAAAGCTTTTTGATTCCCAGTGTCTCTTATCCCTCTGCTGTCAGGAGCCCATTCGGGAAAGGACGTGTTACGTTGCTTCTATAACCCGCTGAACCGCAGTTATACTGATGAGCACGCCCCTCACTTTGTCACAGCACCCCAGGTAAAGTCCCAACCCCCTCGGCACCTTATGAAGATCCTTCCCTGTTATTGATCCAAGCAGATTGATTTTTCCCCCCTTTCAGTTATGTAGATGTTAAAGCACTTGAAATTATTTTATTTGTAACAAAAAAAAAGGGGGGAGAAATTCTGTTGAAAGTGATGCTCGTCTCTGTTTCTCTTTCTGTTTGTCTCTATTTCTGTCTCTGTCTCTCACTCGCTGTGTCTCTCTGTTTCTATCTGTATCTCTGCCTCTCTCTCCCTCTGCCTCTCTCTCCCTCTGCCTCTCTCTCTCTCCCTCTGCCTCTCTCTCTCTCTCTCTCTCTCTCTCCCTCTGCCTCTCTGAGGGAACCACATTTTAAATAATTTCATGGTAACAGTGATAGAAGGTTTCAGGCTCCATTTCATGCATTGTACTCTCATCGAGCTTTGACGGCATTCATAAAGCCCCTAGACACTGTACGTTTCTCCCAGGGTGCAGTTTTTACGCAGAGTCGCTGACATTTCGAAGTTGGAAATGGTCAATTTCATAGAACTATGCTTAAAATCTCTGTAAAGCGAGCCTGGAAAATTCATAAGAGTTTCCTCCTCCCCACCAGCACCACCAATACCACCTCCCCACCACCAATACCACCTCCCCCTCCCCACCAGCACCACCAATACCACCCCCCCCTCCCCACCAGCACCACCAATACCACCTCCCCCTCCCCACCAGCACCACCAATACCACCTCCCCCTCCCCACCAGCACCACCAATACCACCTCCCCACCACCAATACCACAGACCCCACCAATACCACCCCCCTACCTATACCACAGTCCCCACCAATACCAGCCCCCCCCCCCTCCTCCCACCAGTACCACCCTCCTGACTATAACTGGCTTCTGCCTCAAAGGGCCCAGATTTAAATCTCATCCCCCACGCCCATCGTTCTCATCCCAGCACTGCGATTGGTCGGTGAGTATCAGGGACTTTACGGCAAAAACAAAGATTGCAGCCCGTAGAAAAACACAACAGTCCTACCAACTGCTTAAATATTGAGAAACAAAAGAGGTGGCTCAAATTTCTTATACTCAATGAATGTACTGTATTTCTGTTTTTAAACGATAGGGCGAGCTAATAATTAAATTAGTCACCTTTTGTTATTGTCCTTGTTTAATTTGTTTAAGGTATTTTTTGTATACAAAAGTTTACATTTTTATGTATATTTTTCTTGTGTACAAACTATGTAATATGTGTATAAACACTGTATGTAATATCTGTATATAGTGTGATAAATGATCTTTGTTTGGATGTACAAATAAAAACTTGCTGTGAAGAAAAAAATAACTCAAGTCACGTTGGTGCATTGAAGTCCCTCTGCCCCTGCAACTTAACAACAACTTGCATTTATACAGCGTCTTCCACGTACTAGGAGCGCTATCAGACGTTTGACACCGAGCCACATAAGGAGATATTAGGCACATGACCAAAAGCTTGGTCAAAGAAGTAGGTTTTAATGAGCGTCTTAATGGAGGAGAGAGAGGCGGAGAGGTTTAGGGAGGGATTCCCAGAGCTTAGGGCCGAGGCAGCTGAAGGCACGGCCGCCAATGGTGGAGCGATGGAAATTGAGGATGTGCAAGAGGCCAGAATTGGAGGAGCGCAGAGATCTCTGAGTGATGTAGGGCTGGAGGAGGTTACAGAGATAGGGAGGGGCGAGACCATGGAGGGATTTGAACAAGAGGATGAGAATGTTAAAACCGAGGCGCTGCCGGACTGATTTAACTTAAGGCGTTGATTCTTTGCGGTTTCATCGGTGCCCGCAGTCCTGTACCTCTCCCAAGTTGCCATGCATCATACACGTGACCACGCCGCCTGGCGATTTCACTGGGGAGGAGCACCACCGCTCTGCCCACGCACATTCCAGTTCTGGTGACCAGCAGCAGAAACTCCAGCTCCTTCATGTTTCCCGTAGCCCAGGGTGTTGAGGCCAATCGTAGCGTACCCCTCAATGCTGAGATCGAGTAACTCTGCACAGGCCAGCCAGGGGAAGCTAGATAAGTACATGAAGGAGAAAGGAATAGAAGGATATGTTGATAGTTAGACGAAGAGGGGTGGGAGGCGGCTTACATGGAGCATAAACACAGGCATGGACCTGTTGGGCTAAATGACCTGTTTTTGTGTTGTACATTCGACATAATCAAACCGCATCTTTCTGTCTGACATTTCTGTCAGCTGGTGGCAATCGCACATTTTAATAAGCTTTGCTGTCCAATCTCAGTTGGGTTTGTTCCTGAACTGGATTGATGATTTGGAGTTTACTTGCAATTTCTTAATTGTTTTGGGTGGTGGGTGGGGGCTGCTGTGGTGGGTCGAAGGAAGTAATGTGGGGGCTGGAATGGCCCAAGCAGCTTGGGAACCAACCTCAGGGGAACATGTTAAAAAATAATCCTGACCAAACTCCATGCCTTCAGCTGTCTAGGCCCTAAGCTCTCGAATTCCCTCCCTAAACCTCTCTGCCTCTCCCTTAAGACGCTCCTTCGAACCTACCTCTTTGGCCAAGCTTTTGGTCACCTGTCTAATACCTCCTTACGTGGCTCGGTGTCAAATTTTGTCTGATAACGCTCCTGCGAAGCGCCTTGGGATGTTTTACTATATTAAAAGCTGAAGTTCCGCAGCTCTCAATGGCCTAGTCAGAAGAGGCATTGCCTGCTGTAGTGGTGAGCCATATAGAGCAGAAGCTCCCTGGTTCAGTCCCTGGTCATAAGAAATAGGAGCAGGAGTAGGCCATCCAGCCCCTCGAGCCTGCTCCGCTACCTCAACAAGATCATGGCTGATCTTCTACCTAAACACCATTTTCCTGCCCTATCCCCATATCCCTTGATGCCTTTAATATCTAGAAATCTGTCGATCTCTGTTTTGAATGTACTCAATGACTGAGCCTCCACAGTCCTCTGGGGTAGAGAATTCCAAAGATTCACCACCCTCTGAGTGAAGAAATTTCTCCACATCTCAGTCCTAAATGGCCTACCCCTTATTCTGAGACTGTGACCCCTGGTTCTAGACTCCCCAGCCAGGGGAAACATCCTCCCTGCATCTACCCTGTTGCGTCCTGTAAGAATTTTGTATGTTTCAATGAGATCAACTCTTATTCCTCTAAACTCTAGAGCATACAGGCCTGGTCTACTCAATCTCTCTCCATATGACAATTCCACCATCCCAGGAATCAGTCTGGTGGACCTTCGTTGCACTCCCTCTATGGCAAGTATATCCTTTCTTAGGTAAGGAGACCAAAATTGTACACAATACTCCAGGTGCGGTCTCACCAAGGCCCTATATAATTGCAGTAAGACATTGTTACTCCTGTACTCAAATCCTCTTGTAATAAAGGCCAATGTACTATTTGCCTTTCTAATTGCTTGCTGCACCTCCATGTTTGTGACTCATGTACAAGGACACCCAGGTCCCTTTGAACATCAACATTTCCCAATCTCTCACCATTTTAAAAAATACTCTGCATTTCTGTTTTTCCTACCAAAGTGGATAACTTCACATTTTTCCACATTATATTCCATCTGCCATGTTCTTGCCCACTCACTTAACCTGTCTATATCCCCTTGAACCTCTTTGCATCCTCCTCACAACTCACATTCCCATCTGGTTTTGTGTCATTAGCAAACTTGGAAATATTACATTTGGTCCCCTCATCCAAATCATTGATATATATTGTGAATAGCTGGGGCCCAAGCACCGATCACTGCGGTACCCCACTAGACACAGTCTGCCAACCTGAAAAAGACCCGTTTATTCCTACTCTCTGTTTTCTGTTTGTTGACCAATTCTCAACCCATGCCAGTATATTACCCCCAATTCCACATGCTCTAACTTTGTTCACCAACCTCCTGTGTGGGACCTATTCGAAAGCCTTCTGAAAATCCAAATACACCACATCCACTGGTTTCCCCCTTATCTATTCTACTAGTTACACCCTCAAAGAACTCCAATAGGTTTGTCAAACACGATTTCCCTTTCATAAATCCATGTTGACTCTGCCTAGTCATATTACGATTTTCTAAGTGCCCTGATACTACATCCTTAATAATAGATTCTAGCACTTTTCCTGCTACTGATGTCAGGCTAACAGGTCTGTAGTTCCCTGTTTTCTCTCTGTTCTTTCTTAAATAGTGGGGTTACATTTGCTACCCTCCAATCTGCAGGAACCTGTCTGTGCAGAGTTAGCTGATACCACTTGGGGTAATGGAGGAAAGTATCTGGCCGGATCCTATTCCTCATCAGTGTCCAGTGATTCCTGCTGGAAGGTTCCTACAACCCTCTGAGATCTCTGCGCTCTGCCAATTCTGGCCTCTTGTGCATCCCCGATTTCCATCACTCCACCTTTAAGACGCTCCTTAAAACCTACCTCTTTGACCAAGCTTTTGATCACCTGTCCTAATATCTCCTTATGTGGCTCGGTGTCAAATTTTGTCCAATAAATGCTCCTGTGAAGTGCCTTGGGATGTTTTTACTATGTTGAAGGTGCTATATAAATGCAAGTTGTTGTTGTGCACTGACCTTGATTCCCCTGATCCAGACTTCCCAGTGGTCAAACAGCCCCACAGACACTTGTAGGGTTGCCAACTCTTGTTGCCTGAATTCCTGGAGGTTTCATCACATGATCCCCTGCCTCCACACTCCTACCATTGGTCCATCCACCAGGCACACTGCCTTCCCATGGCCAATGGGAAAGAGAACAGACTCGTTAATCAATTGGATTATTTTTGACTCAAACAGCCTTTTTCCCCCATCTCCAATATTTTGGTAACTAATAAATGAAAGTGTTCAAAGATAATGAAAGAAACACAATTTTGTTTAATGCCCTTATAATTTTTCTCCTGGGTTTCTTGCAGCAGTGTTTTGGAGATTTTCAATTCCTGGAGAGGATTGGCCACCCTATGTGATTGATAGGGAGCTGTATTCCCAAACTCAGCCATAATATCCACAGGGTGAGGCCTGCACTGTTCCTCCAGGGAAGAGGTGGGCTGGTGGAGGGAAATATAAATCAAACGCTTCTTTTGAGGATTTGGTGAACTACACGATCTGTGATTAAACAAAAAACTCCACGCACCAATCCCATTATTTTTCAGATGCCACATGCTGTGCATTTCCAGCATCCTCCCCTCCCTTCGCCCCACCATTGATGGCCGTGCCTTCAGCCACCCAGACCCTGCCCTCTGGAATTCTTTCCCTAAACACTGCTATCTCACTACCACCACCACCACCACCACCCCGCCAACTCTCCCCATACAGCTCACAGCATTAGCTGTGGCTCAGTGGGTAGCACTCTCGTCTCTGAGCTTAAAAAGTCATGGGTTCAAGCCCCACTCCAGGGACTTGAGCACAAAATCTAGGCCGATGTTGTAGTCGGCCTAGTACACTACTGTCGGAGGTGCTGTTTATCAGGTGAGACGTTAAAGCGAGGCCCCGTCTGGCCTCGCAGGTGGACGTAAAAGATCCCACGGCACTATTTCGAAGAAGAGCAGGGGAGTTCTCCCCGGTGTCCTGGACAATATTTATCCCTCAACCAACATAATTTTTGTTTAATGCAGGTACAGCAAACAATTAGGAAGACAAATGGTACGTTGGCCTTTATTGCAAGGGGGTTGGAGTACAAGAATAAGGAGGTCTTGCTTCAATTGTACAGGGCTTTGGTGAGTCCACACCTGGAGTTTTGGTCTCCTTACCTAAGGAAGGATATACTTGCCTTAGAGGCGGTACAATGAAGGTTCACTGGATTAATTCCTGGGATGAGAGGGTTGTCCTGTGAGGAGAGATTGAGTAGATTGGGCCTATATTCTCTGGAGTTCAGAAGAATGAGAGGTGACCTCATTGAAACGTATAAAATTCTTAGCGGGCTTGACAGGGTAGATACTGAGATGTTGTTTCCCCTGGCTGGAGAGTCTAGAACTGGGGGACATAGTCTCAAGATAAGGGGTTGGACATTTAAGACTGAGATAAGAAGGAATTTCTTCACTCAGAGGGTTATGAATGTTTGGAATTCTCTACCCCAGAGGGCTGTGGATGCTCAGTCATTAATTATATTCAAGATTGAGATTGATAGAATTTTGGACACTAAGGGAATCAAGGGATATGGGGATAGGGCGGGAAAGTGGAGTTGAGATTGAAGATCAGCCATGATCTGATTGAATGGCTCGAGGGGCCGTGTGGCCTACTCTTGCTCCTATTTCATATGTTCTTATTTGAACAGATTATCTGTTTGTTGGACCTTGCTGTGTGCAAATTGGCTGCCACGTTTCCTACATTACAACAGTAACTATACTTCATAGAATCATAGAAGTTTACAACATGGAAACAGGCCCTTCGGCCCAACATGTCCATGTCGCCCAGTTTATACCACTAAGCTAGTCCCAATTGCCTGCACTTGGCCCATATCCCTCTATACCCATCTTACCCATGTAACTGTCCAAATGCTTTTTAAAAGACAAAGTTGTACCCGCCTCTACTACTGCCTCTGGCAGCTCGTTCCAGACACTCACCACCCTTTGAGTGAAAAAATTGCCCCTCTGGGCCCTTTTGTATCTCTCCCCTCTCACCTTAAATCTATGTCCCCTCGTTATAGACTCCCCTACCTTTGGGAAAAGATTTTGACTATCGACCTTATCTATGCCCCTCATTATTTTATAGACTTCTAAAATCACCCCTTAACCTCCTACTCTCCAGGGAAAAAAGTCCCAGTCTATCTAACCTCTCCCTATAAGTCAAACCATCAAGTCCCGGTAGCATCCTAGTAAATCTTTTCTGCACTCTTTCTAGTTAAATAATATCCTTTCTATAATAGGGTGACCAGAACTGTACACAGTATTCCAAGTGTGGCCTTACTAATGTCTTGTACAACTTTAACAAGACATCCCAACTCCTGTATTCAATGTTCTGACCAATGAAACCAAGCATGCCGAATGCCTTCTTCACCACCTTATCCACCTGTGACTCCACTTTCAAGGAGCTATGAACCTGTACTCCTAGATCTCTTTGTTCTATAACTCTCCCCAACGCCCTACCATTAACGGAGTAGGTCCTGGCCCGATTCGATCTACCAAAATGCATCACCTCACATTTATCTAAATTAAACTCCATCTGCCATTCATCGGCCCACTGGCCCAATTTATCAAGATCCCGTTGCAATCCTAGATAACCTTCTTCACTGTCCACAATGCCACCAATCTTGGTGTCATCTGCAAACTTACTAACCATGCCTCCTAAATTCTCATCCAAATCATTAATATAAATAACAAATAACAGAGGACCCAGCACCGATCCCTGAGGCACACCGTTGGTCACAGGCCTCCAGTTTGAAAAACAACCCTCTACAACCACCCTCTGTCTTCTGTCGTCAATCCAATTTTGTATCCAATTGGCTACCTCACCTTGGATCCCGTGAGATTTAACCTTATGTAACAACCTACCATGCGGTACCTTGTCAAAGGCTTTGCTGAAGTCCATGTAGACCACGTCTACTGCACAGCCCTCATCTATCTTCTTGGTTACCCCTTCAAAAAACTCAATCAAATTCGTGAGACATGATTTTCCTCTCACAAAACCATGCTGACTGTTCCTAATCAGTCCCTGCCTCTCCAAATGCCTGTAGATCCTGTCCCTCAGAATACCCTCTAACAACTTACCCACTACAGATGTCAGGCTCACCGGTCTGTAGTTCCCAGGCTTTTCCCTGCCGCCCTTCTTAAACAAAGGCACAACATTTGCTACCCTCCAATCTTCAGGCACCTCACCTGTAGCTGTCGATGATTCAAATATCTCTGCTAGGGGACCCGCAATTTCCACCCTAACCTCCCATAACATCCTGGGATACATTTCATCAGGTCCCGGAGATTTATCTACCTTGATGCGCGTTAAGACTTCCAGCACCTCCCTCTCTGTAATATGTACACTCCTCAAGACACCACTATTTATTTCCCCAAGTTCCCTAACATCCATGCCTTTCTCAACCGTAAATACCGATGTGAAATATTCATTCAGGATCTCACCCATCTCTTGTGGTTCCGCACATAAATGACCTTGTTGATCTTTAAGAGGCCCTACTCTCTCTTTAGTTACTATTTTGCCCTTCAAAGGTACTTCACTGGCTGTACAGCACTTTGGGACATCCTGAGGTTGTGAAGGGTGCTATATAAATGCAAGTCTTTCTTTCTTTAAGACCGACCTCTTTGACGAAGCATTTGTTTTATTTGTTCATGGGATGTGGGCGTCGCTCGTGAGGCCAGCATTTATTGCCCATCCCTAATTGCCCTTGAGAAGGTGGTGGTGAGCCGCCTTCTTGAACCGCTGCAGTCAGTGTGGTGAAGGTTCTCCCACAGTGCTATTAGCTGGGAGTTCCAGGATTTTGACCCAGCGACGATGAAGGAACAGCGATATATTTCCAAGTCGGGATGGTGTGTGACTTGGAGGGGAACGTGCAGGTGGTGTTGTTCCCATGTGCCTGCTGCCCTTGTCCTTCTAGGTGGTAGAGGTCGCGGGTTTGGGAGGTGCTGTCGAAGAAGCCTTGGCGAGTTGCTGCAGTGCATCCTGTGGATGGTGCACACTGCAGCCACAGTGCGCCGGTGGTGGAGGGAGTGAATGTTTAGGGTGGTGGATGGGTTACCAATCAAACGGACTGCTTTGTACTGGATGGTTTCGAGCTTCTTGAGTGTTGTTGGAGCTGCACTCATCCAGGCAAGTGGAGAGTATTCCATCACACTCCTGACTTGTGCCTTGTAGATGGTGGAAAGGCTTTGGGGAGTCAGGAGGTGAGTCACTCGCCGCAGAATACCCAGCCTCTGACCTGCTCTCGTAGCCACAGTATTTATATGGCTGGTCCAGTTAAGTTTCTGGTCAATGGTGACCCCCAGGATGTTGACGGTGGGGGATTCGGCGATGGTAATGCTGTTGAATGTCAATGGGAGGTGGTTAGACTCTCTCTTGTTGGAGATGGTCATTGACTGACACTTGTCTGGCGCGAATGTTACTTGCCACTTATGAGCCCAAGCCTGGATGTTGTCCAGGTCTTGCTGCATGTGGGCACAGACTGCTTCATTATCTGACGGATTGCGAATAGAACTGAACACTATGCAATCATCAGCGAACATCCCCATTTCTGACTTTATGATGGAGGGAAGGTCATTGATGAAGCAGCTGAAGATGGTTGGGCCTAGGACACTGCCCTGAGGAACTCCTGCAGCAATGTCCTGGGGCTGAGATGATTGGCCTCCAACAACCACTACCATCTTCCTTTGTGCTAGGTATGACTCCAGCCACTGGAGAGTTTTCCCCCTGATTCCCATTGACTTCAATTTTACTCGGGCTCCTTGGTGCCACACTCGGTCAAAAGCTGCCTCGATGTCAAGGGCAGTCACTCTCACCTCATCTCTGGAATTCAGCTCTTTTGTCCATGTTTGGACCAAGGCTGTAATGAGGTCTGGAGCCGAGTGGTCCTGGCAGAACCCAAACTGAGCATTGGTGAGCACGTTATTGGTGAGTAAGTGCCGCTTGATAGCACTGTCGACGACACCTTCCATCACTTTGCTGAGTTACTCGCCGCAGAACACCCAGCCTTCATAATATATCCTCCTTTGGCTTGGCAGTAATACTTGTCAGATTGCATTTCCGTGAGCAGCCTTGGGACGTTTTATTTCTATGTTAAAGGCGTTGTAGAAATGCAAGTTGTTCTCTTTTTAATTGCTGCAAAATTTCTCTGATGTAATATAATTGCCTGCCACCAAGCGGCGCTGTCCCCTATGTAACCGGTCCTGAGGCTGCAGTGAAGCAGTTCCACAATAGAAACAGGCTTACAGACAAAAGTTTCTAATCATGCATCATTAAGGTAAGCTCTTTAAAACCCTCTAAGGTAGCATGCTGATTTGAATAAAGGAAGCATGCAATTAAAATTCTAAATTACAGAATCCAGCATAGTAAAGATGATGAAGCCCTCTCCTTCTTGTATTTTTCTGTCATTTACATGTTTTGCTGTTTTAATTAACATTACGTAGCAAATGCAGAAGCATTTCAGTATTTTGCAAAGGCCAATGTCTATTCACCAGTAGTTACTTCTAGTTAGGGAGTGGACGCCCCCCAGCTCATTCGATTTCATCCATCCTGAATACCAACCTGCCATATCACATTTTGCCCTTTTTTAAAAACGAAACTTCCACCTAATCCCTTGTGTCTGCCCTGTTCTCATATCCCAACCCACCCGCCATCTCCCTTTCCTTCAACCACCTATTCTTAAATGTTGACATGGTCTCTGCTTCAATCACTAACTCCAGTAGTGCATTCCACAGCCTGTCGTTAAAAAGGTTTCTCCTGCTCTCTGTGTTAAATCTCTTACATTAAATCTTATATCTACATCCCCTCAATCACTGGAAACAGTTTGTTTCTATCTGCTCTGTCCCATCCCCTCAATCACTGGAAACAGTCTGTTTCTATCTGCTCTGCCCCATCCCCTCAATCACTGGAAACAGTCTGTTTCTATCTGCTCTGTCCCATCCCCTCAATCACTGGAAACAGTCTGTTTCTATCTGCTCTGTCCCATCCCCTCAATCACTGGAAACAGTCTGTTTCTATCTGCTCTGTCCCATCCCCTCAATCACTGGAAACAGTCTGTTTCCATCTGCTCTGTCCCATCCCCTCAATCACTGGAAACAGTCTGTTTCTATCTGCTCTGCCCCATCCCCTCAATCACTGGAAACAGTCTGTTTCTATCTGCTCTGTCCCATCCCCTCAATCACTGGAAACAGTCTGTTTCTATCTGCTCTGTCCCATCCCCTCAATCACTGGAAACAGTCTGTTTCTATCTGCTCTGTCCCATCCCCTCAATCACTGGAAACAGTCTGTTTCCATCTGCTCTGTCCCATCCCCTCAATCACTGGAAACAGTCTGTTTCTATCTGCTCTGCCCCATCCCCTCAATCACTGGAAACAGTCTGTTTCTATCTGCTCTGTCCCATCCCTTCATGATTCTAAACACCTTTATCAAATCATTCCATAACCTCTGTCTTTAATGAAAACAGGATGGGCAATAAATGCCGGCCTTGCCAGCGACGCCCACATGCCAAGAATGAATAATGAAAAAAAGATCTCAAAGAGTCCTTAGTCTTTCATCCAGGTGTCTCTGTTTTAAAATACAGTACTATAAAAGGCATGTTTAAGTGTACAATAAAATATTTTAAAGGCCCAGAGCTTACTGGAGTGGGGACTCTCACCACGTGCCCCATGAATTGGATCTTTCTCCTCACCCTTCAGCTCGAAAAATGTTTGCGCTGCAAATCACTGGAAGTGCGAGCTGATAAAGAGGAAATCGGGTGAATTAGAGTCAAGTTAGGTACAGAAAGAGAAATAAAGAGAGCGAAAGAAAGAGTGGATTAAGAGAGAGAGAAAAACAGAGACAGAAAGGAAAAGTATGAAAACATT
This sequence comes from Heptranchias perlo, assembly GCF_035084215.1. NCBI lineage: Eukaryota > Metazoa > Chordata > Chondrichthyes > Hexanchiformes > Hexanchidae > Heptranchias > Heptranchias perlo. Next base: position 89,398,409 of record NC_090331.1, on the reverse strand, counting down.
AAAACATTTTTAAAAGCCTCTGAAAACAATTTACTACCTGCAGGAATGAGATTCCACAGTTTCAATCATTCCCTTTCTGAGCCGGAGAGGTTGAGCAGCATAAATCTTGTCAATAAAAGGGTCCTTACGCTGTTAAGTACCAGCCCTAACTTTCTCCGGCGAGTTTAATTGGTAATTAATGCGTAAATGCAGCAATATCGCGACACTCATGGGGAGGTTGAGGGCGAGCTGCTGTTTACGCGAGGCTAACGGGGGAGCGGCGCGAATCGTCCGGCAATCTGTGGCGATTCGCAACTCAGGCCGTGTCTCTTCCTCGTCACAAATTGCTGCGTTTTTTTACGCACTATTAACGGCATGCGCCTTTAACTCGCCATTATTTTCCCCACAAATTCTGGCCCATTGTATTATAAGACAGATGACACATCTCCCGCATCCACTGCGCCAGCCTCGCACTGACACCCGTTAGACTCCCAGAGCTGCCGTGTTCTTGAAACGAATGGCAGGAAGACCATTGGGCTCAGGAGGCCAAATTCCAACGCCCCACATCCTGATCCTCTCTCCGCATCTAGGGGCCGAGGTTAAAGGTCGCCTGCTGTATTCGGGGTTGAATTCTGCAGTTGCCGAATTTTAAAAACTATTTTTCTCTTCTTAAAGAAAACGTAATGAATTTCAGAATAAAATGGGGTTTAAAATCAAGCCGCATTGTATTGGGGAGAAGGGGAATATAACAGGGTTCATCAAGAACTTGCATTTATATAGCACCTTTAACGTAGTGAAACGTCCCAAGGCACTTCACAGGAGCGATTATTAGGAGATATTAGGACAGGTGACCAAAAGCTTGGTCAAAGAGGTAGGTTTTAAGGAGCGTCTTAAAGGAGGAGAGAGAGGCGGAGAGGTTTAGGGAGGGAATTCCAGAGCTAAGGGCCTAGACGGCTAAAGGCACGAAGGGAGTGGGGATGTTTTACTACATCAAAGGCACTATATAAATTTGTGAGTGAGATGTTGTTAAATTGAGTGAGATAACATGACTTTATTTATTTATTACGTGCTTGAGTCTCAGGACGAAACAAATGGAAGAGTTCCCACCACGGACACTGTGCCAAGCTGCTGACAGGGGACGAAGCCAGCCTCTGGCAGGGTTTGTATGAAGTGAGGTTGGCCCACAGTTTCCGGATAATCAAAGTCAGCCGCCGGGTGGCGCTCCACACAAAGTTTACAGAAGGACGAGGCCCAGTACTTGTGCCAAGCCCGAGGCCGTCTGAGCCAAGATCAGAACCAGCCCCCGTCACAGTACGAGGTTATAGAAACAGGTTCGGAAGAGGCATGTTACATCCTTTCCACCCCCAGCCCCCACTTTCCTTGCAACTATTAAATGAGATCAGTCGTTACGAATGAACTTGGCCAGGCTCGGTCAATAAATAAACCCACCTCGGAGGGGGGGGCACTTGCAGAGAGCAGGCCCCGGTCTGCACAGGAAGTGGAATATTGTCTGCAGTAGATGGATGGATGAAGTGGCCTTGACCGTGATGGGGCTCCAACTGATCCAAACCATGAGTCACACTGGCGTAAGGAAGGAAAAAGCAAAGCTGCCCGTCAGGGTGTAGTCAGTGCCGATGTTCCTGTTGTCTGAAGTCAGCGGGTATCTGACTCCCCCGCTCAACAACCACAACAGCTGGCATTTATACAGCGTCTTTAACGTAGCAAAAATATCCCAAGGCGCTTCACAGGAACGTTATCAAACAAAATTTTGCCACAAGGAGGTATTAGGTCAGGTGACAAAAAGATTGGTAGATTTTAAGGAGCGTCTTAAAGGAGGAGAGAGAGGTGGAGAGGTTTAGGGAGGGAATTCCAGAGCTGAGGGCCTGGGCAGCTGAAGGCACGGCCGCCAATGGTAGAGCGAAGGAAATCAGGGATACGCAAGAGGCAAGAATTGGTGGTGCGTAGAGATTCCGGAGGGTTGCAGGAGTGGAGGAGGTTACAGAGATAGGGAGGAGGTTACAGAGATAGGGAGGAGGTGACAGAGATAGGGAGGGGGTTACAGAGATAGGGAGGAGGTTACAGAGAAACAGAGGAGGTTACAGAGATAGGGAGGAGATTACAGAGATAGGGAGGGGGTTACAGAGAAACAGAGGAGGTTACAGAGATAGGGAGGGGGTTACAGAGATAGGGAGGGGGTTACAGAGATAGGGAGGAGGTTACAGAGATAGGGAGGAGGTTACAGAGATAGGGAGGAGGTTACAGAGATAGGGAGGGGGTTACAGAGATAGGGAGGAGGTTACAGAGATAGGGAGGAGTTTACAGAGATAGGGAGGGGGTTACAGAGATAGGGAGGGGGTTACAGAGATAGGGAGGAGGTTACAGAGAAACAGAGGAGGTTACAGAGATAGGGAGGGGGTTACAGAGATATGGAGGGGGTGACAGAGATAGGGAGGGGGTTACAGAGAAACAGAGGAGGTTACAGAGATAGGGAGGGGGTTACAGAGATAGGGAGGAGGTTACAGAGATAGGGAGGGGGTTACAGAGATAGGGAGGGGGTTACAGAGATAGGGAGGAGGTTACAGAGATAGGGAGGGGGTTACAGAGATAGGGAGGGGGTTACAGAGATAGGGAGGAGATTACAGAGATAGGGAGGGGGTTACAGAGATAGGGAGGGGGTGACAGAGATAGGGAGGAGGTTACAGAGATAGGGAGGGGGTTACAGAGATAGGGAGGGGGTTACAGAGATAGGGAGGAGGTTACAGAGAAACAGAGGAGGTTACAGAGATAGGGAGGGGGTTACAGAGATTGGGAGGGGGTTACTGAGATAGGTAGGGGGTTACTGAGATAGGGAGGGGGTTACAGAGATAGGGAGGAGATTACAGAGATAGGGAGGGGGTTACAGAGATAGGGAGGAGGTTACAGAGATAGGGAGGGGTTTACAGAGATAGGGAGGAGATTACAGAGATAGGGAGGGGGTTACAGAGATAGGGAGGAGATTACAGAGATAGGGAGGGGGTTACTGAGATAGGGAGGAGATTACAGAGATAGGGAGGGGGTTACAGAGATAGGGAGGGCGTTACAGAGATAGGGAGGAGATTACAGAGATAGGGAGGGGGTTACAGAGATAGGGAGGAGATTACAGAGATAGGGAGGGGGTTACAGAGATAGGGAGGAGATTACAGAGATAGGGAGGGGGTTACAGAGATAGGGAGGAGATTACAGAGATAGGGAGGGGGTTACAGAGATAGGGAGGAGGTTACAGAGATAGGGAGGGGGTTACAGAGGGAGGGAGGAGGTTACAGAGATAGGGAGGGGGTTACAGAGATAGGGAGGAGGTTACAGAGATAGGGAGGGGGTGACAGAGATTGGGAGGGGGTTACAGAGGAAGGGAGGGGGTGACAGAGATAGGGAGGGAGTTACAGAGGAAGGGAGGGGGTGACAGAGATAGGGAGGAGGTTACAGAGATAGGGAGGGGGTTACAGAGGGAGGGAGGGGGTGACAGAGATAGGGAGGGGGTTACAGAGGAAGGGAGGGGGTGACAGAGATAGGGAGGAGGTTACAGAGATAGGGAGGGGGTTACAGAGGAAGGGAGGGGGTGACAGAGATAGGGAGGGGGTTACAGAGGAAGGGAGGGGGTGACAGAGATAGGGAGGAGGTTACAGAGATAGGGAGGGGGTTACAGAGATAGGGAGGGGGTTACAGAGATAGGGAGGGCGTTACAGAGATAGGGAGGGGGTTACAGAGATAGGGAGGGGGTTACAGAGATAGGGAGGGGGTTACAGAGATAGGGAGGGGGTTACAGAGATAGGGAGGGCGTTACAGAGATAGGAAGGGGGTTACAGAGATAGGGAGGAGGTGACAGAGATAGGGAGGGGGTTACAGAGATAGGGAGGGGGTGACAGAGATAGGGAGGGGGTGACAGAGATAGGGAGGAGGTGACAGAGATAGGGAGGGGGTTACAGAGATAGGGAGGGGGTGACAGAGATAGGGAGGGGGTTACAGAGATAGGGAGGGGGTGACACAGATAGGGAGGGGGTTACAGAGATAGGGAGGGGGTTACAGAGATAGGGAGGGGGTGACAGAGATAGGGAGGGGGTGACAGAGATAGGGAGGGGGTTACAGAGATAGGGAGGGGGTGACAGAGATAGGGAGGGGGTGACAGAGATAGGGAGGGGGATACAGAGATAGGGAGGGGGTGACAGAGATAGGGAGGGGGGTTACAGAGATAGGGAGGGGGTGACAGAGATAGGGAGGGGGTGACAGAGATGGGGAGAAGGTTACAGAGATAGGGAGGGGGTTACAGAGATAGGGAGGGGGTTACAGAGATAGGGAGGAGGTTACAGAGATAGGGAGGGGGGTTAAAGAGATAGGGAGGGAGTTACAGAGATAGGGAGGGGGTTACAGAGATAGGGAGGGGGTTACAGAGATAGGGAGGGGGGTTACAGAGATAGGGAGGGGGTTACAGAGATAGGGAGGGGGTGACAGAGATAGGGAGGGGGTTACAGAGATAGGGAGGGGGGTTACAGAGATAGGGAGGGAGTTACAGAGATAGGGAGGGAGTTACAGAGATAGGGAGGAGATTACAGAGATAGGGAGGGGGTTACAGAGATAGGGAGGGGGTTACAGAGATAGGGAGGGGCTTACAGAGATAGGGAGGGGGTTACAGAGATAGGGAGGGGGTTACAGAGATAGGGAGGAGGTTACAGAGATAGGGAGGGGGTTACAGAGATAGGGAGGGGGTGACAGAGATAGGGAGGGGGTTACAGAGATAGGGAGGGGGTGACAGAGATAGGGAGGGGGTTACAGAGATAGGGAGGGAGTTACAGAGATAGGGAGGGAGTTACAGAGATAGGGAGGGAGTTACAGAGATAGGGAGGGGGTTACAGAGATAGGGAGGGAGTTACAGAGATAGGGAGGGGGTGACAGAGATAGGGAGGGGGTGACAGAGATAGGGAGGGGGTTACAGAGATAGGGAGGGGGTTACAGAGATAGGGAGGGGGTGACAGAGATAGGGAGGGGGTTACAGAGATAGGGAGGGGTGACAGAGATAGGGAGGAGGTTACAGAGATAGGGAGGGGGTTACAGAGATAGGGAGGGGGTGACAGAGATAGGGAGGGGGTGACAGAGATAGGGAGGGGGTTACAGAGATAGGGAGGGGGTGACAGAGATAGGGAGGAGGTTACAGAGATAGGGAGGGGGTGACAGAGATAGGGAGGGGGTGACAGAGATAGGGAGGGGGTGAAAGAGATAGGGAGGGGGTGACAGAGATAGGGAGGGGGTTACAGAGATAGGGAGGGGGTTACAGAGATAGGGAGGAGTTTACAGAGATAGGGAGGAGGTTACAGAGATAGGGAGGGGGTTACAGAGATAGGGAGGGGGTTACAGAGATAGGGAGGGAGTTACAGAGATAGGGAGAAGGTTACAGAGATCGGGAGGGAGTTACAGAGATCGGGAGGGAGTTACAGAGATAGGGAGGAGGTTACAGAGATAGGGAGGGGGTTACAGAGATAGGGAGGGAGTTACAGACATAGGGAGGGGGTTACAGAGATAGGGAGGGGGTTACAGAGATAGGGAGGGGGTTACAGAGATAGGGAGGGGGTTACAGAGATAGGGAGGGGGTTACAGAGATAGGGAGAAGGTTACAGAGATCGGGAGGGAGTTACAGAGATAGGGAGGGGGTGACAGAGATAGGGATGGGGTTACAGAGATAGGGAGGGAGTTGCAGAGATTGGGAGGGAGTGACAGAGATAGGGAGGGGGTTACAGAGATAGGGAGGGGGTTCCAGAGATAGGGAGGGGGTTACAGAGATAGGGAGGGGGTTACAGAGATAGGGAGGGGGTTACAGAGATAGGGAGGGGGTTACAGAGATAGGGCGGAGGTTACAGAGAAACAGGGGAGGTTACAGAGATGGGGAGAAGGTTACAGAGATACGGAGGAGGTTGCAGAGATAGGGAGGGAGTTACAGAGATACGGAGGAGGTTGCAGAGATAGGGAGGGAGTTACATAGATAGGGAGGGGGTTGCAGAGATAGGGAGGAGGTTACAAAGATAGGGAGGAGGTTACAGAGATAGGGAGGGAGTTACAGAGATTGGGAGGGGGTTACAGACATAGGGAGGAGGTTACAGAGATAGGGAGGGGGTTACAGAGATAGGGAGGAGGTTACAGAGATAGGGAGGGAGTTACACAGATAGGGAGGAGGTTACAGAGATAAGGAGGAGGTTGCTCCGATACGGAGGAGGTTACAGAGATAGGGAGGAGGTTACAGAGATAGGGAGGGAGTTACACAGATAGGGACGGGGTTACAGAATAGGGAGGAGGTTACAGAGATAGGGAGGGAGTTACAGAGATAGGGAGAAGGTTACAGAGATCGGGAGGGAGTTACAGAGATAGGGAGGGGGTTACAGACATAGGGAGGGGGTTACAGAGATAGGGAGAAGGTTACAGAGATAGGGAGGGAGTTACAGAGATAGGGAGGGGGTTACAGAGATAGGGAGGGGGTTCCAGAGATAGGGAGGGGGTTACAGAGATAGGGAGGGGGTTACAGAGAAACAGGGGAGGTTACAGAGATGGGGAGAAGGTTACAGAGATAGGGAGGAGGTTACAGAGATACGGAGGAGGTTGCAGAGATAGGGAGGGAGTTACAGAGATACGGAAGAGGTTACAGAGATAGGGAGGAGGTTACAGAGATAGGGAGGGAGTTACAGAGATCGGGAGGGAGTTACAGAGATAGGGAGGGGGTTACAGAGATAGGGAGGGGGTTACAGAGGGAGGGAGGGGGTTACAGAGATAGGGAGGGGGTTACAGAGGAAGGGAGGGGGTGACAGAGATAGGGAGGAGGTTACAGAGATAGGGAGGGGGTTACAGAGGGAGGGAGGGGGTTACAGAGATAGGGAGGGGGTTACAGAGGATGGGAGGGGGTGACAGAGATAGGGAGGGGGTTACAGAGATAGGGAGGGCGTTACGGAGATAGGGAGGGGGTGACAGAGATAGGGAGGGGGTTACAGAGATAGGGAGGGAGTTACAGTGATAGGGAGGAGGTTACAGAGATAGGGAGGGGGGTTACAGAGATAGGGAGGGAGTTACAGAGATAGGGAGGGGGTTACAGAGATAGGGAGGGGGTTACAGAGATAGGGAGGAGGTTACAGAGATAGGGAGGGGGTGACAGAGATGGGGAGAAGGTTACAGAGATAGGGAGGAGGTTACAGAGATAGGGAGGGGGTGACAGAGATGGGGAGAAGGTTACAGAGATAGGGAGGAGGTTACAGAGATAGGGAGGGGGTTACAGAGATAGGGAGGGGGTTACAGAGATAGGGAGGAGGTTACAGATATACGGAGGGGGTTACAGAGATAGGGAGGGGGGTTACAGAGATAGGGAGGGAGTTACAGAGATAGGGAGGGGGTTACAGAGATAGGGAGGAGGTTACAGAGGGAGGGAGGGGGTTACAGAGATAGGGAGGAGGTTACAGAGATAGGGAGGGGGTTACAGAGATAGGGAGGAGGTTACAGAGATAGGGAGGGGGGTTACAGAGATAGGGAGGGAGTTACAGAGATAGAGAGGGGGTTACAGAGATAGGGAGGGGGTTACAGAGATAGGGAGGAGGTTACAGAGATAGGGAGGGGGTTACAGAGATAGGGAGGGGGTGACAGAGATAGGGAGGGGGTTACAGAGATAGGGAGGAGGTTACAGAGATAGGGAGGGGGGTTACAGAGATAGGGAGGGAGTTACAGAGATAGGGAGGGGGTTACAGAGATGGGGAGAAGGTTACAGAGATAGGGAGGAGATTACAGAGATAGGGAGAGGGTTACAGAGATAGGGAGGGGGTTACAGAGATAGGGAGGAGGTTACAGAGATAGGGAGGGGGGTTACAGAGATAGGGAGGGAGTTACAGAGATAGGGAGGGGGTTACAGAGATAGGGAGGGGGTGACAGAGATGGGGAGAAGGTTACAGAGATAGGGAGGAGGTTACAGAGATAGGGAGGGGGTTACAGAGATTGGGAGGGGGTTACAGAGATAGGGAGGAGGTTACAGAGATAGGGAGGGGGGTTACAGAGATAGGGAGGGAGTTACAGTGATAGGGAGGGGGTTGCAGAGATAGGGAGGGGGTTACAGAGATAGGGAGGAGGTTACAGAGATAGGGAGGGGGGTTACAGAGATAGGGAGGGGGTTACAGAGATAGGGAGGGGGTTACAGAGATAGGGAGGGAGTGACAGAGATAGGGAGGGGGGTTACAGAGATAGGGAGGGAGTTACAGAGATAGGGAGGGAGTTACAGAGATAGGGAGGGAGTTACAGAGATAGGGAGGGAGTTACAGAGATAGGGAGGAGGTTACAGAGATAGGGAGGGGGTTACAGAGATAGGGAGGGGTGTTACAGAGATAGGGAGGGGGTTACAGAGATAGGGAGGGGGTTACAGAGATAGGGAGGGGGTGACAGAGATAGGGAGGGGGTTACAGAGATAGGGAGGGGGTGACAGAGATAGGGAGGGGGTTACAGAGATAGGGAGGGGGTTACAGAGATAGGGAGGGGGTGACAGAGATAGGGAGGGGGGTTACAGAGATAGGGAGGGGGTTACAGAGATAGGGAGGAGGTTACAGAGATAGGGAGGGGGTTACAGAGATAGGGAGGGCGTTACAGAGATAGGGAGGGGGTTACAGAGATAGGGAGGGGGTGACAGAGATAGGGAGGGGGTTACAGAGATAGGGAGGGGGTGACAGAGATAGGGAGGGGGTGACAGAGATAGGGAGGAGGTTACAGAGATAGGGAGGAGGTTACAGAGATAGGGAGGGGGTTACAGAGATAGGGAGGGGGTTACAGAGATAGGGAGGGGGTGACAGAGATAGGGAGGAGGTTACAGAGATAGGGAGGAGGTTACAGAGATAGGGAGGGGGTCACAGAGATAGGGAGGGGGTTACAGAGATAGGGAGGGGGTGACAGAGATAGTGAGGGGGTTACAGAGATAGGGAGGAGGTTGCAGAAATAGGGAGGGGGTTACAGAGATCGGGAGGGGGTTACAGAGATAGGGAGGGGGTTACAGAGATCGGGAGGGGGTTACAGAGATAGGGAGGAGGTTACAGAGATAGGGAGGGGGTTACAGAGATAGGGAGGAGGTTTCAGAAATAGGGAGGGGGTTACAGAGATAGGGAGGGGGTTACAGTGATAGGGAGGGAGTTACAGAGATAGGGAGGGAGTTACAGAGATAGGGAGGGGGTTACAGAGATAGGGAGGGGGTTACAGAGATAGGGAGGGGGTTACAGAGATAGGGAGGGGGTTACAGAGATAGGGAGGGGGTTACAGAGATCGGGAGGGAGTTACAGAGATCGGGAGGGAGTTACAGAGATAGGGAGGGGGTTACAGAGATAGGGAGGGAGTTACAGAGATAGGGAGGGGGTTACAGAGATAGGGAGGGGGTTACAGAGATAGGGAGGGGGTTACAGAGATAGGGAGGGAGTTACAGAGATAGGGAGGGGGTTACAGAGATACGGAGGGGTTTACAGAGATAGGGAGGGGGTTACAGAGATAGGGAGGGGGTTACAGAGATAGGGAGGGGGTTACAGAGATAGGGAGAAGGTTACAGAGATCGGGAGGGAGTTGCAGAGATAGGGAGGGGGTTACAGAGATAGGGAGGGGGGTTACAGAGATAGGGAGGGGGTTACAGAGATAGGGAGGGGGTTACAGAGATAGGGAGGGGGTTACAGAGATAGGGAGGGGGTGACAGAGATAGGGAGGAGGTTACAGAGATAGGGAGGGGGGTTACAGAGATAGGGAGGGAGTTACAGAGATAGGGAGGGAGTTACAGAGATAGGGAGGGAGTTACAGAGATAGGGAGGAGGTTACAGAGATAGGGAGGGGGTTACAGAGATAGGGAGGGGGTTACAGAGATAGGGAGGAGGTTACAGAGATAGGGAGGGAGTTACAGAGATAGGGAGGGGGTGACAGAGATAGGGAGGGGGTTACAGAGATAGGGAGGGGGTGACAGAGATAGGGAGGGGGTTACAGAGATAGGGAGGGGGTGACAGAGATAGGGAGGGGGTGACAGAGATAGGTAGGGGGTTACAGAGATAGGGAGGGGGTTACAGAGATAGGGAGGGGGTGACAGAAATAGGGAGGGGGTGACAGAGATAGGGAGGAGGTTACAGAGATAGGGAGGAGGTTACAGAGATAGGGAGGGGGTTACAGAGATAGGGAGGGGGTGACAGAGATAGGGAGGGGGTTACAGAGATAGGGAGGGGGTGACAGAGATAGGGAGGGGGTGACAGAGATAGGGAGGGGGTGACAGAGATAGGGAGGGGGTTACAGAGATAGGGAGGAGGTTACAGAGATAGGGAGGGGGTTACAGAGATAGGGAGGGGGTGACAGAGATAGGGAGGGGGTGACAGAGATAGGGAGGGGGTGAAAGAGATAGGGAGGGGGTGACAGAGATAGGGAGGGAGTTACAGAGATAGGGAGGCAGTTACAGAGATAGGGAGGGGGTTACAGAGATAGGGAGGAGGTTACAGAGATAGGGAGGAGGTTACAGAGATAGGGAGGGGGGTTACAGAGATAGGGAGGGGGTTACAGAGATAGGGAGGAGGTTACAGAGATAGGGAGGAGGTTACAGAGATAGGGAAGGGGTTACAGAGATAGGGAGGGGGTTACAGAGATAGGGAGGAGGTTACAGAGATAGGGAGGGGGGTTACAGAGATAGGGAGGAGGTTACAGAGATAGGGAGGGGGTTACAGAGATAGGGAGGGGGTTACAGAGATAGGGAGGAGGTTACAGAGATAGGGAGGGGGGTTACAGAGATAGGGAGGGAGTTACAGAGATAGGGAGGGGGTTACAGAGATAGGGAGGAGGTTACAGAGATAGGGAGTGGGTTACAGAGATAGGGAGGGGGTTACAGAGATAGGGAGGGGGTTACAGAGATAGGGAGGAGGTTACAGAGATAGGGAGGGGGGTTACAGAGATAGGGAGGGGGTTACAGAGATAGGGAGGGGGTTACAGAGATAGGGAGGAGGTTACAGAGATAGGGAGGGGGGTTACAGAGATAGGGAGGAGGTTACAGAGATAGGGAGGGGGTTACAGAGATAGGGAGGGGGTTACAGAGATAGGGAGGAGGTTACAGAGATAGGGAGGGGGGTTACAGAGATAGGGAGAAGGTTACAGAGATAGGGAGGGAGTTACAGAGATAGGGAGGGGGTTACAGAGATAGGGAGGAGGTTACAGAGATAGGGAGTGGGTTACAGAGATAGGGAGGGGGTTACAGAGATAGGGAGGGGGTTACAGAGATAGGGAGGAGGTTACAGAGATAGGGAGGGGGGTTACAGAGATAGGGAGGGGGTTACAGAGATAGGGAGGGGGTTACAGAGATAGGGAGGAGGTTACAGAGATAGGGAGGGGGGTTACAGAGATAGGGAGGAGGTTACAGAGATAGGGAGGGGGTTACAGAGATAGGGAGGGGGTTACAGAGATAGGGAGGAGGTTACAGAGATAGGGAGGGGGGTTACAGAGATAGGGAGAAGGTTACAGAGATCGGGAGGGAGTTACAGAGATCGGGAGGGAGTTACAGAGATAGGGAGGGGGTTACAGAGATAGGGAGGGGGTTACAGAGATAGGGAGGGGGTTACAGAGATAGGGAGGGGGTTACAGAGATAGGGAGGAGGTTACAGAGATAGGGAGGGGGGTTACAGAGATAGGGAGGGGGTTACAGAGATAGGGAGGGGGTTACAGAGATAGGGAGGGAGTTACAGAGATAGGGAGAAGGTTACAGAGATCGGGAGGGAGTTACAGAGATCGGGAGGGAGTTACAGAGATAGGGAGGGGGTTACAGAGATAGGGAGGGGGTTACAGAGATAGGGAGGGGGTTACAGAGATAGGGAGGGAGTTACAGACATAGGGAGGGGGTTACAGAGATAGGGAGGGGGTTACAGAGATAGGGAGGGGGTTACAGAGATAGGGAGGGGGTTACAGAGATAGGGAGGGGGTTACAGTGATAGGCAGAAGGTTACAGAGATCGGGAGGGAGTTACAGAGATAGGGAGGGAGTTGCAGAGATAGGGAGGGGGTTACAGAGATAGGGAGGGGGTTCCAGAGATAGGGAGGGGGTTACAGAGATAGGGAGGGGGTTACAGAGATAGGGAGGGGGGTTACAGAGATAGGGAGGGGGTTACAGAGATAGGGAGGGTGTTACAGAGATAGGGCGGAGGTTGCAGAGAAACAGGGGAGGTTACAGAGATGGGAGAAGGTTACAGGGATACGGAGGAGGTTGCAGAGATAGGGAGGGAGTTACAGAGATACGGATGAGGTTGCAGAGATAGGGAGGGAGTTACAGAGATAGGGAGGGGGTTGCAGAGATAGGGAGGAGGTTACAGAGATAGGGAGGAGGTTACAGAGATAGGGAGGGAGTTACAGAGATTGGGAGGTGCAGAGAGCAACCACCCCCTCCCACCCTCCTCACACCCACCCCCTCCCCACCCTCCTCACACCCACCTCCTCCCACCCTCCTCACGACCCACCTCCTCCCACCCTCCTCACACCCACCCCTCCCACCCTCCTCACACCACCCCCTCCCACCCTCCCACACCCACCCCCCCCCACCCCCCACACCACCCCCCCCCACCCCCCCACAACACCCCCCCCACCCCTCCACACCCACCCCCCCCACCACCCCCACACCACCCCCTCCCACCCTCCTCACACCCACCCCCCCCCCACCCTCCTCACACCCACCCCCTCACACCCTCCTCACACCCACCCCCTCCCACCATCCTCACACCCATCCCCTCCCACCCTCCTCACACCCACCCCCTCCCACCCTCCTCACACCCACCCCCACCCACCCTCCTCACACCCACCTCCTCACACCCTCCTCACAACAACCTCCTCACACCCTCCTCACACACACCCCCCCTCCCACCCTCCTCACAACCACCCCCTCCCACCCTCCTCACAAACACCCCTCCCACCCTCCTCACACCCCACCCCCCACCCACCCCCTCACACCCACCACCTCACACCCTCCTCACAACAACCTCCTCACACCCTCCTCACACCCACCCCCTCCCACCCTCCTCACAACCACCCCCTCCCACCCTCCTCACACCCATCCCTCCCACCCTCCTCACAACCATCCCCTCCCACCCTCCTCACAACCACCTCCTCCACCCTCCAACACACCCATCCCTCCCACCCTCCTCACAACCACCCCCTCCCACCCTCCTCACAACCACCCCCTCCCACCCTCCTCACAACCACCTCCTCCCACCCTCCTCACAACAACCCCCTCCCACCCTCCTCACACCCACCTCCTCCCACCCTCCACACACCCACCCCCTCCCACCCTCCTCACAACCAACCCCTCCCACCCTCCTCACAACCACCCCCTCTCACCCTCCTCACAACCACCTCCTCCCACCCTCCTCACACCCACCTCCTCCCACCCTCCTCACAACCACCTCCTCCCACCCTCCTCAAAACAACCTCCTCCCACCCTCCTCACAACCACCCCTCCCACCCTCCTCACAACCACCTCCTCCCACCCTCCTCACAACCACCTCCTCCCACCCTCCTCACAACCACCTCCTCCCACCCTCCTCACAACCACCTCCTCCCACCCTCCTCACACCAACCTCCTCCCACCCTCCTCACACCCACCTCCTCCCACCCTCCTCACAACCACCTCATCCCACCCTCCTCACACCCACCCCCTCGCACCCTCCTCAAAACAACCTCCTCCCACCCTCCTCACAACCACCTCCTCCCACCCTCCTCACAACCACCTCCTCCCACCCTCCTCACACCCACCCACTCCCACCCTCCTCACAACCACTTCCTCACACCCTCCTCACACACACCCCCTCCCACCCTCTCCACAACCACCTCCTCCCATCCTCCTCACAACCACCTCCTCCCACCCTCCTCACAACCACCTCCTCCCACCCTCCTCACAACCACCTCATCCCACCCTCCTCACACCCACCCCCTCGCACCCTCCTCAAACCAACCTCCTCCCACCCTCCTCACAACCACCTCCTCCCACCCTCCTCACAACCGCCTCCTCCCACCCTCCTCACAACCACCTCCTCCCACCCTCCTCAGAACCACCTCCTCCCACCCACCCCCTCCCACCCTCTCCACAACCACCTCCTCCCACCCTCCTCACACCCACCCCCTCCCACCCTCCTCACAACCACCTCCTCCCACCCTCCTCCCACCCTCCTCACACCCACCTCCTCCCACCCTCCTCACACCCACCTCCTCCCACCCTCCTCACACCCACCCCCTCCCACCCTCCTCACACCCACCTCCTCCCACCCTCCTCACACCCACCCCCTCCCACCCTCCTCACAACCACCTCCTCCCACCCTCCTCACAACCACCTCCTCCCACCCTCCTCACACCCACCTCCTCCCACCCTCCTCACACCCACCCCCTCCCACCCTCCTCACAACCACCTCCTCCCACCCTCCTCAGAACCACCTCATCCCACCCTCCTCACACCCACCTCCTCCCACCCTCCTCACACCCACCTCCTCCCACCCTCCTCACACCCACCTCCTCCCACCCTCCTCACACCCACCCCCTCCCACCCTCCTCACAACCACCTCCTCCCACCCTCTCCACAACCACCTCCTCCCACCCTCCTCACACCCACCCCCTCCCACCCTCCTCACACCCACCTCCTCCCACCCTCCTCACAACCACCTCCTCCCACCCTCCTCACAACCACCTCCTCCCACCCTCCTCACAACCACCCCCTCCCACCCTCCTCACACCCACCTCCTCCCACCCTCCTCACACCCATCTCCTCCCACCCTCCTCACAACAACCTCCTCCCACCCTCCTCACAACCACCCCCTCCCACCCTCCTCACAACCACCCCCTCCCACCCTACTCACAACCACCTCCTCCCACCCTCCTCACAACCACCTCCTCCCACCCTCCTCACAACCACCTCCTCCCACCCTCCTCACAACCACCTCCTCCCACCCTCCTCACACCCACCTCCTCCCACCCTCCTCACACCCACCTCCTCCCACCCTCCTCACACCCACCTCCTCCCACCCTCCA